>NC_056736.1:149868362-149953362 GCF_019279795.1 Protopterus annectens | reverse complement strand
TAATTATCTTTTCTTTTTATAGCATACACATGCTTTGGTATCCTTTGCTGAAGATTTCTGACCATTTTACCAACATAAAGAGCATTACAGGAGATGCCTGCAACAACATAAACAACAATCTTACTACCACAACTGAAATCTTCTTTAGCACTGTATGTTTTCCCTGTTTTCTCATCGCAATAATATTGACACTTAGCAATGAGCTTGCAAGTTCCACAAAAAACAGGTATATGTTCCCTTCCTTTTGTGTGTGACTCTTTCTCTTCCACTGTGTTCATTACATTCTAATAAACGTTTTAAGTTTATTCAGATTTCAGTGTTTTGAATTACTTGCAAACTAGGCCTACAGGTAAGGAAAGTAAATAGATCAAGCACTGTGGAAAACTAACCATCAGAAATGAAATTCAGGACATTAGCTTATTGACAAAATCACTGAATTAGTTAACAAAGTCTTCTGCAATATCATCAAAATGTGGAACGGGTGAGGGTTGTTTTAGTAGATTCTGGATGAAGAAACTGATCTTTTAACTTCTAGATTTTTATTTTATTTATTTCTTAATTTGTTTATTTGTGTGTGTATTTATTTGCCAGCATGCAAGAGTTGATGATCATGATAATAGTCCATTTTGCTCTATGTCATGGCATGCTTTACCCATTTTGCTAGCAATGATGTCAGGATTTCCTTGATTATATGCATCACATGTGATCAAATCCCAAAGTAGTTTTATGAAAAACAGACAAAAGATTTTTCTTCCTGGTATTTGATTTTCAGTGCTAGAGGCAATCCAACCAAGGTTGAAGGACATGAGTCACTTCTTATACAATGTGGCTAGATTGTTAAAATGTTATTGGTGTAGACAGTGGACTCATCAAAGTGAGGTTTGAAAAGAAGCCACCTGTCATTAGATTTTATGCTAGAGTAAAATTTTATTTCCTTACTTATTTTTATTTTATTTTCCTTAGCATGTTAAATGAAATTATATTATTAATGCAAGCACATAAAACACATTTTATACACAGACATAAGACTCACATAGAGACCCTAATGCAAATGTAAAAGTATAAATGCCACCATGGTTCTCCTCTGAAAAGCAGCTAGCCTAGCAGGACTATCTTGTTCTACAAAGGACAGATAAAGGATAAATGCATTTCTCACAATTATATTCATCTGCATTATCCAAAATATGTTGTTTATGAATGTTCATGACTTTCTTTTTACTTTTTAAGTCTTTATGGTTGCATTCAGGTATAAAGCCAAATCCACTAGCTGTGGACATGCATGTTTTGGCCTTTTTATTGACCTTACCAGCACAGAATCCATGTAGCTGAAACACTCAATGTCCTTAAGTGGTCGTTTGCATTTATCCTATGGGCCTCCATTACAACATGTTTAAGGTATCACATAGTGTAAACTCTAGTTTGGCTGAGTTTTTCTTGTAGTTTTTACTGAATGGTTTGTCTGTGTGTCCTTTTTGCCCTTTGGTTTGGATGTTATTTGGGTTATTTTGAAGGCACCTTAATCTTTATGCACATCAGCTGGGTTTAAAGGCCCTGTGTTTCTGAAGTATGGGCAAACTGTTCACATAATGTAGTGATGACCCCAGTTAAAAGGCTCACATATGCATGTCCACAGTTAATGATATCTGGCTTCATTGATCTGAATATAAATAACCATAAAGAGTTAAAAAAGTAGAATGAAAAATTCAACAACCATGTTCTGTCCTTATGGAGTTATTTTCCATCTATCTCATAGGCTTCCATTAAAGTTTAACCATTAGGCTCATCCTTGCTACCTCTAATCTGCATCCTACTTTCTAAATTATCTTAGTCTCAGATTTGCACCGCTATATCATTTGTGCCCAAATGCTGTAGCATTCCTGATGCTCAGCAGTACACTTGTAGAAGAGCAAGTCAGCTTTTTGCTGTTGCTGATTATACTTTTCTTGCAGATACAGCAACCTCAGAGTAAAATTAATAGCATAAAGATGGTGTTGGTGAAAAGCCACCACATAGGGTCATTTGTTTTTGATACATTTGTTGATAGACTTAGCTATCTGAAGTACATGTGATAGGAATTCTCCACCTGTAAGTATCATATTTTTTTCTGTGTATTTGTGAAATGAGATGAGTATTCCACATAGGCATTAGCTGTAGCACTCAATAACATAGTACTTTGGGATCTTATAATGAGTATACCACATAGGTATTAGCTGTAGCACTCAACAACATAGTACTTTGGGATCTTATAATGAGTGTACCACATAGGTATTAGCTGTAGCACTCAATAACATAGTACTTTGGGATCTTATAATGAGTGTACCACATAGGTATTAGCTGTAGCACTCAACAACATAGTACTTTGGGATCTTATAATGAGTGTACCACATAGGTATTAGCTGTAGCACTCAACAACATAGTACTTTGGGATCTTATAATGAGTGTACCACATAGGCATTAGCTGTAGCACTCAACAACATAGTACTTTGGGATCTTATAATGAGTATACCACATAGGCATTAGCTGTAGCACTCAATAACATAGTACTTTGGGATCTTATAATGAGTATACCACATAGGTATTAGCTGTAGCACTCAATAACATAGTACTTTGGAATCTTATAATGAGTATACCACATAGGCATTAGCTGTAGCACTCAATAACATAGTACTTTGGGATCTTATAATGAGTATACCACATAGGTATTAGCTGTAGCACTCAACAACATAGTACTTTGGAATCTTATAATGAGTATACCACATAGGCATTAGCTGTAGTACTCAACAACATAGTACTTTGGAATCTTATAATGAGTATACCACATAGGCATTAGCTGTAGCACTCAACAACATAGTACTTTGGGATCTTATAATGAGTATACCACATAGGTATTAGCTGTAGCACTCAACAACATAGTACTTTGGGATCTTATAATGAGTGTACCACATAGGCATTAGCTGTAGCACTCAACAACATAGTACTTTGGGATCTTATAATGAGTATACCACATAGGCATTAGCTGTAGCACTCAACAACATAGTACTTTGGGATCTTATAATGAGTGTACCACATAGGTATTAGCTGTAGCACTCAACAACATAGTACTTTGGGATCTTATAATGAGTGTACCACATATGCATTAGCTGTAGCACTCAACAACATAGTACTTTGGGATCTTATAATGAGTATACCACATAGGCATTAGCTCTAGCACTCAACAACAAAGTACTTTGGGCTTTGGGATCTTATAATGAGTATACAACATAGGCATTAGCTCTAGCACTCAACAACAAAGTACTTTTGGATCTTATAATGAGTATACTGCATAGGCATTAGCTGAAGCACTGCTCAACAACATAGTACTTTGGGACTTCTTACAATCATCCAGGAAAGTAGTATTAAATTCTGTACTGAAAAATTGTCTTTTCAAAAATCAACCTTCCTCAGTTTTTAGATATTTTGGATAAGTCTCTACAGCTGTAATGTTAAATAAATGGACATATTTCTAGAGAGACTCCAGTCATTACTAAAGTCTCCATTAAATATGACCTTTAAGTTAACTTGAATATTTGGTGGTGAAGGGTTTCCCTGGTAACACAGTCATCTTTGTCTAACAGGAACATGAATATAGGTCAAAACTAACAATCTAGCTTTACTGATCTTTATGTTCATCTGTACTGGTGTCAACAAGAAAGAAGGAGAGATTATTATGTCATACGATATTAACGCTAACTTTGTGGCTTCTGTCTTTCCACAAAACATTTTAGAATAAAATTCCTGTAAGTGTGCTTATTTTTCCCTCCTGAATTAAATTGCTATCTCGATGTTTATACATAGTACTTTTACAGACATGAATTAACAGTTTTTAGTAATTATAAAACGAAACAAATAACACCAAATGGAGCAAATGCATTGTTACCAAAGAAATAGTAACAATATAATGCAGCCAAGTTGTAGTAGCATAGGCAACCATGAATATTAAGAATGTCAAATTCACGTAAGAGATATACCCACCATGCAAATCACTTATGCAATAATCCAGTAAAGAACCTGAAGGCAAAGTAAACACCTAAGTTTCATAATTTTCACGTACTCTTGAAACTTAATATGCATCTGTATAAAAGCATAAAATTGTCTACACACACATCACTATATGCATGGAAACACTAATGAAAATGCTTATAAAAGCAATTACTACAGGACTAAACCACTAGCTAATCATAAACATATCTACCTTATGCCTAGTTAATAAATACTATAAAAAACGTGTCACTAAAGGCTACCCAAAAAATATAAACAGAACGTGTATGGTAGACAAACGACGATAGAACACGACATGTCTCCTAAAACTATCACTCTATAAATAGATCTCCGGGTTGAATAGAAAGACATTATTCTCAAGTATGATTTCTAAAAATAGGCAGATGTCTTTCTCTTCAATCAGGAGATATATTTACAGCATGATGGCATGGCTATGGGCACTTCCTGTGCCAATAGCTATGCCAACATGTTTTTGGCCCTTTGGGAAGAAGATGTGTTGTTTTTGATGGATAGTTTTAGGAGACATGTCCTGTTTTATTGTTGTTTTGTGGACAATGTCTTTTTTATCTAGAAAGGTGGTTCAGATGAGTTGATGACATTTGTGACCCAGATGAACAACTTGACTGACTATTTGAAGTTTTCTTTGACCTTCTTTCCAACCAAGATAGAGTATCTGGATGTATAGGTGGACAAATTAGCTTGTGGTGCGATCAACACAGGGGTGTATAGGAAGAAATGCTACAGGAACACCCTCTTGCATAGACAAAGCATGCACCCACACTATATTTTTAGTAATATAATTAAGGGGCAAGGGATGAGGATCTCTTGCCTGAATGCTACAGATCCTGGTTACAGGCAGGAATTGGCTGTCTTTAGTCAGGTTATCCAACCGAGGCTACAGCTATGAAGTGATCAATGAAGGTCTCATAGGAATAGATCTACTCAGAACAGGTAGAGCCGCATCCTACTTCTCAGATCCAGTAGAGGGTGAGAGTATGCAAAATTGTAGACCCACTGGTGTGGGAATTCCCATGTTCTACACCACTGATAACAGGGCCATCTATGATATTATCAATAAGCATTGGCGAGTTCTTATGACCAATCCAGAGCTATTTTGGGTGACAGACCATGATTCAGGTTTAAGAATAAACCTAATTTGAAAAGGATTTTATTCCAATCAGTTGACTGATGTGGAGTAGGAGACACCATGGAAACCGTACCGTGTGGACAGTGCAATTTTTGCGGTTTCTTGAATTCCAGTGGCCTCTTTTTACATCCTGATGCTGAACAGGAATTTAGGTTCAAAGTGTCAGCCAACAGCAATACTTCACATGTTGCTTATCTGGTGGAGTGTAAGTTATGTGCTTCATTTTATATTGGGAAAACGAAGAGGATGTTCCACAATAGAATAAGGGAACATCTGTATGCCATTAGGATAAATTCACCTAATAATGCTTTAGCCAAACATGTTTCAGCTATGGGGAAGGAGCATACATTCCATTTTATGGTTATAGATATGATCAAACCAATTAACCGGGAGGGTGATATAAGGAATGGCACTGACAGGAGGGAAATGAATTGGATTTTGAGACTTAGAGCAAATAGAGGAAGAAGCCTTAATGAAAGAGCTTCCCTCAAACCCATCTTGAAGTCCAGAATAACGGTTAAGTAAAGGTATTATATTTTAATGGATTTTGGTTATGTGTGTATATGTATTTACATTACTATGTTTTGTGGCTATGTTTACAGTCTCTATTTATTCATATGTTTATAGCATTGGTTACCCTACTTATTCCTTGCTCGTATGATAAGCTGCTATTTGAGACATCTGTTTATACTTATTGGACATTTTTAATATGATGCTCATCTTTTTGACTTTATGCCATGTTCTATATTGGGTATTGTTCAGACCCATTATTGCTGTTACTCACATTAATGTACGACTATTAAGTTGTTGTTTTTGTTCCTATTTATGGTTGGCGCAGATTTTAATGTTAGAATATGTTACAGAATTTTAGCCTTAGCATATTGTGTGTTTTTTCTGATTATTCTATTATGGCTTGTAATTTCATTTATATACCATACACGTTCTATTTATATTTTTTGGGTAGGCTTTAGTGACACTGTTTTTATAGTATTTATTAACTAGGCATAAGGTAGATATTTCTATGATTAGTTAGTGGTTTAATTTTGTAGTATCTGCTTTTATAAGCATTTTCATTAGCATTTCTATGCATATAGTGATGTGTGTGTATGCAATTTTATGCTTTTATACAGATGTATATTAAGTTTCAAGAGTGTATGAAAAGTATGAAGCTTAGGTGTTTACTTTGCTTTAAGTTTTTTATTGGATTATTGCATAAGTGATTTGCGTGGTAGGTATATAAGGTATTGCATAATGTAGAGTTTTTATGGTCTGATGAAGTGATTGTGAAAGCGCTTACCTCTGTGCACAAATAAAGGACTTTGTTTTTATATCTCTTACGTGAATTTATTTATTTATTTATTTATTGCAGTTGGTTTACCAGGATAGTCCATTGGGCCATAAAGAACCCGTTTTCAATGGAGTCCTGGGGAGAAAAGCTCCAAAAAAGCAAAAAAATATATACATGAAACAGTAACAATATAGGTACAGCAGGTAGTAATGATAGTTATACAAAATGAGAAAGGAAAATATTTAAAATAAAATAGTCCAAATACAACAATTAATACAGATTGAGAAGAACATACAACAATACTACAGCAAATAAAGCAATTAACACAATTTGAGAGGAATCATACACACTGAGGAAAGGTACAATGTAGTACTAAAGGATGTTGCATAGTGGGGGAAGTAAACTTAAAAGCCTGTCTTGTCCATTCTATGCAATTCTATAGGAAGAGTAGAGAAGAAGCAGGAAGGAGCAGGGGAGGTGAGAAGACAGAGTTAGTTATGTAGGGTGGGAGCAAGAGCATTCCCACTATGATGTTAGATGTGAGTGAAGAGATTGTTTGAAGGTAGAGTGGTTAATGGTGGTGCGGATGGATGGTGGTAGGGAGTTCCAGTGGCGAGCTAGGCTGAATGATAGAAGGTTTTTGCCTGGGGGATGTGTAGGTTTATGCACTTCTAGTAGGTTTTGATTGTTTGACCTTAATACTCTATTGGGTAGGTGCATTTTAAAGGCAGATGAGAGGGATGGACAGAGGGAGGGGTTGAGAATAAGCTTATGGGCTAGAGTTAGTTGGGTGTAAGTTAGTTGATTTGGAAGTTCAAGCCATTGAAGTTTCTGGAGGGAGGAACAATGATGGGTGGAGGACTTATGGCTAGTGGCGAATTTTGCGATTTTGTTATAGCAGCAAGAAAGCTGTTTTTTTAAAGAGGACTGAAGATTAGTTAGGAGTGGAGCACCATAGAGAAGGGAGGGGATAAGGAAGGAAGTAGAGAGAGTGATTTTAGTGGCAGGAGTGTGGTAGGGATTCTGTCTGTAAAGCATGCCTACTCTTTGATGGGTTTTTTTGATATTTAGTTGTAGGTGGGAGTTAAATTTAAGTTGGTTGTCAATTTGGACCCCAAGTAACTTAGTCTGTGACACTATTTCTAGAGGTGAGTTATTTTGACTAGTGATTGAGAATGTATTCATATCAAAAGAGGTAACTTTAGAAGGAGTAAATATCATTAGTTTTGGCTTGGAAGCATTGAGAGCTAGATGATTACTTAGCATCCATTGCTCAGTGGTAGAGAAGGCATCTTGAGTTAGTTTTTGAAGTATAGCAATAGAAGTGGCAGAACAAATGATTGTTGAATCATCTGCATATTGGATGATGTTTGAGAGTGGGATAGATTTGTGGAAATTGTTTATAAATATATTAAAGAGAAGGGGACCCAGTATGGAGCCTTGTGGAACTCCTGTAGGAGTACTAAGAAATGAAGAGGTGGCTTTCTTCCATTTTACTGCTTGGTTTCTGTTAGATAGGTAGCTAGAGAACCAGTTCAAGGAGGAGGGAGATAGATTAAGTTCAGAGAGCTTAGCTAAAGGCAGGCTATGTGATATAGTATCAAAGGCTTTGGAGAGGTCAAGTAGTAGGGTAGAAACAAATTGGCCAGAATCACGAGCTTTATTTACAATTTCAAGGAAGGAGAGGAGGGCTGTCATGGTGCTATGGTTTGTTCTGAATCCATGCTGTGTGGGAGTTATAAGGTGATTATCTAGGAGATATGGAAGGAGTTGAAGTTGGACACATTTTTCTAGGATCTTAGAGATAGGGGACAGGAGAGCTATGGGGCGGAAATTTGTTATATTGTTATTGTTACCACCTTTGTGTAGAGGTATGATAAAGGCCTGTTTCCAGATTTGAAGTACTGTAGATTCTTGTATGGAATGGTTTATTAAGATGCTAATGGGGTAGGCAAGTGATTCTGCAGCTATACTAAGAAAGTAAGAAGGGATATTATCAGGAGCGTTGGTACATGGCTTCAATTTCTGAAGGAGTTTCTTTATAGTAGATGTAGGTATGGATTTTAATGAGAATAGGGGGGAGTCAGAAGAGGGGTAATTAGGGGGTGGTAGAGATGAGGAAGAAGTTTGTGTAGAGGAGGAGGTAGAGGATTTAGTAGATGGGGAATGGGGAGTAGTAGTAGTCAGAGATAGAGTGTGAGTGGGGGTGGGAGAGGGAGTATTGGCGAGTGTGGTGGTGTTGGAGAATGAAGAAGTCAATTTGGAAATAGAGTCAATAAAAAAGGAATTAAATTGTGTGGCCAAAACTAATTCAGGAGCATTTGAGTCTGGGGTGGGAGTATCTGGTTTACTAGGGTGAAGGAGACTAGAGATGCTTTTCCAGAATTTCTGAGGGTTGTTTTTATTATGGTTTTGGAGTGTAGAGAAGTAGTTTTGTCGATCAGAAGTGATGAGTTTTTTTACTTTATTTCGAAGCATTTTATAGTCATTGAGGAGCAGTGGTGTCTTATTTTTCTGGCAGCGTGCCCAGACTTTATCTCTATGTCTCATGATAGCAAGAGTATTTTTGGAAAGCCAGGGTGCTGATTTCGTTTTTATTCTCTTTGTCCTTAAGGGAGCCTGGGAGTCTAATAATTTTAAGAATATTGAGTTAAAGTGGGAGACTGCAATGTCTAGTGGTAGTGTTTTTAAACAATTCCAATTAGTTGCTTGTAAACAGTTTGAGAAGGTTGTTGGGTTGAAGTTTTTTTGGTCACGAATAGTAATATAGTTATGGGTTCGTTGTAAGATTGAGGGAAGTCGGTGGGTAAAGATGAGTATGTGGTCACTAAGGGGATCGGGAAGAGTGCCACTGTTGGAGAAATAGTGAGAATGGGAGACAAGGATCCAATCCAGTATACTTCCACTGGAGAGATTTTTAGCAGGGCGAGTTATGGAACTGATTAGTTGAGAGAAATTGTAGAGGTTGATGTTAACGGAGTTTGTTGGAAACTGAATGCAGGCCCAGTTAATGTTCACGTCTCCTAGGATTATGGTTTCATTAGTAATGTTACTGGAGAGCCAGGAAAGGATGTGTTCAAGTGTAGAAATATTATCCCCAGGGGGGATATAGAGGGATGCAAGACATATGTGTTTGTGATTATTGATTTGTAGAAGATTAAGGAGTAGTTCAGCATTGTTAAAGTGTGGAATAGGTTTATTATAGGGGGTAACTGTTAGGGAGGATGAGTATAGGAGAGCTACTCCTCCACCTTTTTTTGAGGGGCCTATCTTTTCTTATGATGGAGTAGTTTGGAGGAATTATTTCAGAATCCTTTATATGTGGTTTTAACCAGGTTTCAGAAATAGATAGGATGTCAGGTTTATTGTGTGTGAGCCAAGCATGAAGGTTTGGGACTTTATTTACTATACTTTGGGAGTTTAAGGAAGTTAATAACAAGGATTTGTTTATAGTGGTTATGGTGGTTGGGCCTGGGTTGGGATGTATATCACCAGATATGAGTGCAATTATCGGATGAAGGAAGAAGTAGTTTAGATGAGATGACAGTAAGGTAATAAGATCAGGTTCTAATGTAAGGCGGAGAAATTTGCTAGTAGTTATAGGAATGGAGATTGCTGGGGAGGTGATAAGTTTGTATTGGAAAAGAAGGAGATTTTCTGTGGAGTATAAATGGGGGGAGATAGGGGAGTATGAGTATGGGAGAGGTGAGTTCTGATGGTTGGTTACATGGAAGGATTGAGAGTGGAAGGAAATAGTGGGCTGGGAGAGATAGTGCAGACAGGATAAGATGAGGAGATGGAGTAGTAAAAGGGAGATGAAGGATTGTTTTGAGAGCATGTTGTGAAGAGTTATTAGGAAGAGAGTATATAGTAGGGTATATAATATAAAGGAGATAAAATTTGAATAAAGGAAATAGTAGTTACTGCAATGTAGTATAGGAGTGTGTATGTAGTATAGAGGAGATAAAATATGAATAAGGAAAAAGTAGTTACTACAATGTAGTATAAAGAGTGTGGGGTGTTATATTAGATGTGGAGGAGGTGTGGTTTGGGAGTGGAAATGGAATAGATTGGTTAGGTAGGATGTTGATGGGGAGTTGAGTGAAGGTTGGTTTTGGCGGGAAAGAAAAGAGGGTGTGTCCAAAGAGTACAATGCTGATTGGAGTAGAGTGGTAGTGGGTGTGGTTTGAGGAAGGATAAAGGTAGAGGCGCTGGGGGCGGGTGGAATTTGGGGGCAGGGTAGGGGAGCGGAGTGAGCCCGTAGGGCGAACGGAGTGGGTAGAGCCCAGGAGGGGAGGAGAGGAGCAAGAACTATCAGTGGAGCAGTGTTTGTAAAGGGTACGTGGTAGAGGGGTAAGAAGAGAGGGCCTAGATAAGGTAGGGAAAGTGGGCAAAAGATATGTTAGAGCTATTGGAACAGAAGAAGAGAGTTAAAGTATAAGTTTAAGTCAGTGGAGAGGGGAATGTCCTCTAGTGGGAATACTAGGGCTAAGACGTCTAGGAGGTGAAGGAATGCAGAAGTAACTGAGGGAACTGAAGGGGTATGCGGAGCAAGGGGGTAGAGTTAAGAGGGGTTAAGCTGGGGGTTAGGCTGCTGGCATTCCTGACAGGAAGTATCATGCAACAGCTAGCAGAGAGAAAAATACAGTAATGACTTAGCAACAGATGCACATACTTCCTTGGGATTCTTTTAGAAGACTCTTGAGTACCCTTTTCCACAGAAGGGAATTGTAATAACGGAGAGTAAATGATGCTTTAGCAAAAGGGAGTACAGCTTTAGCTAGGTCCGGTTATCCACCCAGGCAAGAACACAGGGGGAGATTCAGGGCAAGAAAGTTCCTTGGGATTCTTTTAGAAGACTCTTGAGTACCCTTTTCCACAGAAGGGAATTGTAATAACGGAGAGTAAATGATGCTTTAGCAAAAGGGAGTACAGCTTTAGCTAGGTCCGGTTATCCACCCAGGCAAGAACACAGGGGGAGATTCAGGGCAAGAAAGTGGGAACACTCTCGCAGCCAAGGATGCACAGCAGCCAGGAACGGGCAAGTTTCCAGAATTTGACACTCTTATGGTTCATGGTTGCCTATGCTACTGCAACTTGGCTGCATTATATACTTTTTAGTATTTGTCCATACCTCCCCAGCACTTAACACAATAACCACACAAGACTAATGTGAACAAATCCTTTATTTGCCAGAACATGAACAGCATATGAAATCAAACTTTTTATTTGAACTCAGAGTATGATGCGTACCATCAAACACAAACAAGCAAATCACAAAATTTGTAATGGCAGCATTCTGCAGACTACTCATCCATGAGAATCATGTCAAAGATTGTTACCTGTCTTTCCAAATCCGACAATTTCCCCAGGACTAACATCTGACACTGCGCACTCCTAGTATAGGAACATGCAAACAGTGTCAGTGGTGCAACGGGTAGCGCACTTACCTTTGGTACAGAAAGCTGTGAGTTCTATTCCCATGCCAGGTAGCTAGATTGCTGACATGACAGTCTGGCATAAAGGGAGTGCTGCACTTCTGAGTGTGCCACCCTTAAGATGAGACATTAAACTGAGGTCCCATCTGCTTGTTGTACCTCAGTTTGATGTAAAAGATCCCACAGCACCTATTAAAAAGAGTAGTGAAAAGTTTAACAGTGCCCTGGCCAAATTTCCCATAGTAGTAGTATAAATACCACCTTGTATCTCAGATCTCCCTTGAAAAGAGGCTGCTAGCCTAGTGGGACTAACCCAGTCAATAAAGGATAAATAAAAATACTGGTGACAAAAATTAAAAGGACAAGCATACGTAGGACCATAAACTGCCCCAAATAAAACAAGCAGTACGAACTAATAACAGGGAAGATGGGAGGGTACATATAGGCAACAGCAACAAGAAAGCTGAAAACCTACTCTCTCACCCTTAAATCATACCTCTCAACCTCTTAGATAAAAAACTCTGGACAAAGGCCCCAAAATAGGGACACTTTTTAAATATTGCTCGAACAAACTTAGAAAATTGATAGAATTACAAGTTTTGTACTGGCATGAATTTTCTTAAGGGTATGAAGTCTAAAACTTGAATGTCTGCCATTATTTTCTGTCTTTAACCCTCAATGATTTGCCAGAAAACCATAATTTTATGAGACACGGACCAAAAATATGAGACAAAAATCTAGACAGTCTGTAAAACTCTGTACAGGTGAGAGCTATGCCTTAACTACTAATTCCATGCTCTCCTATCTAACATACATTCTGATATTACCTCAGTTCCTTCTCCTGCCTCTCTACTAAATTACATTTAATACTTAAGACCCTAATATGCAACACTTTCATGCACATAGTGGGCAAGATTACATGGACAAAAAGTCTGTCCACCAAACCCTTACTAGCAATAAAATTATTAATATCTTTTTGGGCTGTTAAGAAAAGACTAAATTATAATAAACTAATTTAAACTGTGTATTTTTCTAGCAACTAAAATTACTTGCAAACAATGGTCTGTTAAGTGTATCAAAATGTTCACATTCAGTACTAAGAGATGGAGAGCTTGAAATTAACAACCATGAACATTTTTGCAATCTGGTGTGTGCATTTCGACAAATCATTATATGCAGAGTCTTTCTTTGTTGTATGTATATATATATATATATATATATATATATATATATATATATATATATATATATATATATGTACACGCTAGTATGTATGATATGAACATTTTCACAAAGTCGTTTCTGCATACAAAGAATTACAAGTGTGGTTCACAGCTATTGTTACTGTGCTATTAGAACTGAGAAGAATGTAAACAAACATTTTAGATAAAAATATTGCTCTAGAGAATTTATTAAAGCAAAGTACTTTTGACTGTGTTGGATGCACTCTCTTATAGAGAATAATAGAAATCTGCAGACATTGTATTATTAAGGATCTATATATGTAGACAAGATCTGGACTGCAGGACAAATAGTATTAGACATGAAATGTTTACTCTTTTTTTAAAAAAACTTTATTAAATTATTGCTAAAACATAAGCGTACATACATAAAAAGAAAAGACAAAGAATATTAAAATGTTTTGTGCACTATGCATTGCATATATATTTCCATTCTTTATAACAACCATCATTCATTCCAATATTACCTAAATTGCTCAATTCCTGCCTTCCCTTAAACCCCACTCTTCCTCCAGAACATTATTCTGCCTAGAATTTTTCCCAACAAATTCCATTTATTTCTATGTAATTTGATTATTCACTTTCCTAACAATCCCACTTCCTGTTCTTTTATCTCTTTAATAATATTCAGTACTTCAATAACAGTTGGTTTAGATTTTGATTTCCATTTCTAGTACATGCTTTTTTGGCAGTCAGTAACATCAAAGTTAATAAGACCTCATTGTGTCTAGGCAATTCAGAACTTGTGCCCCATCTCAAAAGAATCATTTTGCTCCCCCAATATTTCTGACAGAGCACTCTGTAGGGAAGTTTTAAAATCTGCCAACAAATTCACTCTCAAAAATCATACTTATAACATTTGCTATCTACCAAAGGAAAAAGTCTTTGATGTCTGCTTGGGGTATAAAAATAACTATTTAAATAATTCCAGGAAACTAACCTAAACCGTCTGGATTTTTGGTGGATACTTAAGAGCCATACATATGTCCTTTCATTGTTTATTTCTAAATTGCCGTTAAAGCCTCTCTTCTCAACCTTTTATATTCTCCTCTGATTAATTCTTATAGTTATCTTATGCAATATGTCAAATGCCCTAGTTATTGCACATGTCAAATGCCCTAGTTATTGCACCTTTTGTCACAGCTTCTTTTCTAGACGAAACAAACATTTCTACCAATGCTGATCTTTGACTTAGGACTCCCATATCCCTTTCTGTTTGCCTGCACTCTGATATCAATCCCTGGTAGGGAAGTTAATCTCTAACCTGTAGTCCAAACATCTGTGTCACTTCATCCCAATCTATTACTTTTCCCTCTTTAGTTATTTGCTCTAAATAACTTGGTTCCTTTGGCAATTTTCTGCAGTAAATTCCAGCCACCCTCTTGCCTGTTCTCTGTATCCCTGCTTGGAGTAATTCCTATTGGCAAAATCTCCTTTCTCCATTGCTGTGTTAATTTCTTTGAGTACTTTCTGTGACTTTATGAATATAATATTCTGTATGGTTGTTGTTATTTTCCTTAAAGATTTGCATCCAAACTCCAACACTCCTGAAATGATTTCTCTAAGTATCACCTTATGAAACCGTGTGAGTTCTTGACCTTATGAGCACTGTCCTTTCTTTGGACTACTACTTTCAGATATCAAAGTCTGACATTATAATCCCTGTCTTACATTGGAATTCAAGGGCAGTACTACTTGTTACCTAGTCTCTCGGACTTGAATATATTATTTTTCACTTGGCTTCATAGGCATTCCTATATTAAAAAAAATATCACAACTACTTTATGACATCTGTCCATTGGTGAGCAATGGACAGATTGTTGAAAACTGCCTTTAAGTAGTTTTTCTTCTAATACTAGGATGCACTTGTTGGATATTTTAAGAGTGCTCTCCAGTAATATGTCTATCCTGATGCATTATTTGCAGAAGTGGGTGATGCATTCCTTGTGTAGTCTCTCCTACAAGCTGCAATGTCACCTCATTTCTCTTTCACAAACTACCACTCCTTGCCACTCGGACAGAGCTTTTCTGTCTTTGGCCATAAGCATATTTCAGTGTTGTAAAGGAAGCTGTTTGTTTAACGTAAGTAGTTTTAGGTTTTTTCTAATGTCATTTATACTCATAATAGAAATTTCCTTCCCCAAAATGTATTAATTACAACATTTTCTGGGAATTGTAGTATTTTTGTTTTTTATCTAGGATAGAGGATGTGGCACTATGTGCCAACAAATCATTGCCTGTTCCACACTGCATGTTCAGCAGATGCCCCTAGCTATAGCCTTCTGCCCATGGTAGACAGGTGGGTGGTAAGGCTATATTGTTCTGTTAGGCTAGAGTACAGACATTTTGCAGTGTGTTACTCAGATGTAGGCTTTCTGTGATTTCGTAATTAGCTTGTTCAGTTTCAAGTATGTCTAGAGGTACAGATGATTTCAAGACAGTGAGTATGTGGAGTGGTGACTATAAAAACTACATGTTTGCCCAGCCTTGATGAAAAATAAATATTAAATGCATAGTATGCGAAAGAAATAGACTGGTGTGCAATTTTACTTAAATTATATACTTGCAAATTAGGCAATATCTTAGCAGAATGAGAGCTCTCAGGGTAGCAATACATTTTTTAGCATGCTTGCAACATCAGTTCCCTCAAAATTTCAGCTGTGCATCAGATCCACCATAATTGTTTGCATATATGCATACCGCTCAACCTCTTAGCCCAAGAAATCTGGTCAAAGCCTGACATAATAGGGGGGACAAAGGGCCAAAATCAGGGATACATTTTAAATATTGCTCTTATAAACTTAGAAAGTTGCTACAGTAACAGAAGTTGTGTTAGCATGCATTTTCTGAAGGATATGAAGTCTAAAACTGAAATGCATGTCATTATTTAGTGACTTTAATCCGTAGATCACCCTAGTGATTTGTCAAAAAACACAATATTTATGAGGAGCAGACCAAAAATATGAGGCAAAAATCTGGACATTCTGTGATAATCTGTACATTTGAGAGGTATGCAGTATGTACATTCTCAAGCATTAGATTAATTTCAACAAAAGTGCACAGCCTTCACAGCATGAAGTGAAATCATGTGTTAAGCATTCCTGAGCATGAAGAAGGAAACATTTCTGCTACTACATTATTTACTTCTATTTAAACTTTTTTCTTCCATTTATCTGCAAATATCAGCTACTTTCTACAAGTGAGATGAAATATCAGCTTACTTACTACAAGTGACATGAAATATCATTTTGTTGCCTACATTTCTGAGGTTGTGACATTTATTTTGCAAAAATGAGATCACTAATTGCAATCCTGGAAGAAATACTCAATCAGTTCATTTTTAATCTATTCCCTTTTTTAAGAAAGCCATATAAATGTGTGACAAAGAATGATTTTAATCACACAGGTCAGATTTTTGAGTATGACATGATTAATAAGTCAGTCAGTTATCCGTTTTGGAGGTATGAGTACATGATATGAACGTGATTAATTTGGGTCTGTTACAAAACAAATGCCCCCCCCCTCTCTCTCTCTCCCTCCCACGTAATGAATGGCTGTTCATTTTACTCCATAACAGTAGTTTGACTGCTGGCATTTTGTAAATACGTATGAACAATATTACTGAGTAGTGAAAATAGCAATTGCGTTCTGAAGTGAATGCAACATTTATGCTGACATAGTCTTCCCTTGAAGGAATCGTATAGCTCTTTTTTTTGTATTAAAACTTTCCTGCCATTTTAAGTCTACTGAAACCCAACAGTCTCTTGATGACCATTTTCAGACAACATACTTTAGAAAACAAGCTGACACTAATCAATATTTAATTTCCCAGCCTTGACAGAGCAATATATTAATATGAGAGGAAAGTTTGTAGCAGAATCATGCCCCCAAAACAATTATGGAATTCTTATTCATAGATGGTATGATGAATGAGGTAAACACCTACTATATCATTGTTAAAAAGCCCATCATTGATGTGAAAATTTATAGTTAGAATATATTTTTAGAATACAATTTTAGAATTATTTCTATCATAAATCAGGTTATAAACACAAATTATTCTTAAAGTTATTTTGATACTATACTTTTGTTGACATTTTATAGCCGAATACAGTATATTGCTATTTTTATTTATTTTTTTTTTATTTTCTTGCAGATAGATATTAAACATTTGCTTGAAATTTACAATATTTTAAAACCATGTGATTATGCCCTACACATCAAAATGTCTTAGAACAGAAACGTAGAGTCTCAAACATATTAAAAGTGATTTCAGCTTTGGCCACAATTTTTTGTATCTCTGTGAATGAGAATATTATTTTATAATATTTGACTTTGACACTGTAGATAGATATAAGCCACAGGTAAAATATTCCAGAATCATTCCAAAGGTCAGTTCTGCATGGTTTGGTGGACCCAAAGATTTGCATTTCAGAAATTCTTTATTCATGCAATATGGTCATGCAACACATAAAGTTAATAGGCTTTTCTATTCCCTCTGAATAATGATGCAGTCAAATGTGATATGGTGCTTTACTCCCTTTAAATTAGTATTTTAGCTGACTTAATTATCATAGACAGTTATATTAAATTATATTACATAACACTTTCTTGACATCTTGAGATATCAAATATATGTAGCTTGCTCTGATGTCCTAACCAGGTTTTCCTCACCAATGTCCAGCCGGGGTACTAAACCATTGCCTTCCAGAGGGCATCTGCCTGAAGTGTGACCTCTATTAGTGTGCATTGGAGTATAATGGATACTCAGACTATCTTGCCAACAGCCTGAATATAGGTTATGCTCCTGTTGGACTGATCCACATTTGGTCGCTCGTATAGTTGCTTTATTTCATTGTTGTCAGATAAATGCCCCATTGGGGAAACTTTCTTTTTTGTTTCTTAAACTGTGTTTTAAATTTCTTAGATTCCAGCTATTTGGGGTAAGTGTGAGTCCTGTAGGTAGATTCTGTATAACGACTTGCTCACTAAGTGCCTTTTTTTGCCTAGGCCCAGAGTATGACTACAAATCCTCCTCCATTGTCAGTGTTTGTCCCTAAGACCCTCAGATTAAGTCTTTTCACTCTTACTGCCTTCCTTGAAACTCAGCAATTCAAATGCTTAACTCAGACAAGATGGTGGACTGTCTGGCCTATGACATTGCCTTTCCTCCAAAGAAGAAACTCAGAAAATCCTGAGAAGATTTGCAGTCCAAAATCTCTGAGGAAGTCATATGCACTGAAATGGTCAAACCTGTGATACCACAGACTTCCTCTCTCGCGTCTGCTACCGAGACCCTATTGGGGGCTGATATGGCCCATGAGGCCTTGTAGACTGTGGATACCTGAGACAAGTCACATATTATTATCTCAGAGGGCTTGCATGGAGTCCCTCAGGTCCTTGTACAGGAAGAGGTACCTGGTACACTGATTAAAATGAGATAATGCTCCAAACCTCCAAGGTTCATACAAGAGGACATCATCCCCCAAAAAGAAAAAAAAAAAAACATGTAATGTTTCCTACATCTTTTCAGAAAAAAAGAATGGATGGACATCTCTCAGGGCTTATTTAAAGCTATCATGGCCTTAAAGACTTCTTTTGTCATGCAGATAACTCAAGCCACACCACAAAGCACTCTTTAGACTCTTCCTTCTATGAAGAGGATCTAGATCCAGATTCTGATCATTCTCCAGTTTACTCTTTGCAACGTAACTCTCCTGAACAAGTCTCCTTGGACAAAGGGTACACCCTTTCTCTTGATTTTACCTTGGCAGAGGCTTCCTTTGGAGAAACTGTTCAGAACATAATGAGACATTTTGAATGGCAGACAAGGCAATTCTCTGAGGTACAATAAAAGATACTACAGTCTTCTGGAGAGGGGTACTCTAGCCTCTTCATCAGTCCCCCCAGTCCTGGTGCCTTTCACTGTTCATCCTTAACACCTGATCCACAACCCCTGATGAGCTTAAATAGCTATATAAAAATCCTGGGTCTGATCTTGCTGCAATTTCTCTTGCCTTCGATAAGTCATCAAAGCTTCTTCCCAATGCTAATGTCCTCTCCAAAAACAAAGGCAGCAGGACCATATATAGGTGGGGTAAGAAATTCCACACCTCCTCCACTTTAGCATCAATAATTATCAAACATAAATTACTAAATACCTGCTCTCTGTGTTACAATCTCTTTATAAGATCATGGTAGGACTTCAGACAGCAGACTCTAAACAGCAAATACACTGCCTCCTGTCTTATGCTACACAAACAGCCAGACACAACAGCAAATGCAACTATGATGTGGTGGATGCTATGTCCAGAGCTGCTGCCACAAGCTTAGTGATCAGACGATATTCACAGCTATGTGTCAGCCCATCCATGAAAGCTTTAAATCTAAAATCTTAGATTTCCTTTTGGACAATGAACTCTTGTTTGGACCACAGGCTGCCAGTCTTATCAAAACACTGCAAGAAAAGTGTTAGACTATGAAAGACTGAAGGCATATTCTTCTCTTTACAGTCCCTAGATATCATAGGACTTATCCTATCAAATCTACTTCCTTTGCTAAGAGTGATTCTAGACCCTGTCACAAACATAGAAAAGCACTAAGGAAAAGATTTAAGACAAACCACAGAGGGATTCCCTATCAGGGAGCCTCCCTTTGGAAGTAAAAGTCTGTGACTATCTTCCCCACCTTCCATTTAATTTCCCCCAATTTCGCTACTCCCCTATCAAAAAAATTGTCCCTCTCTCCTCCCTTCTGGGAGTCAGTAACTACAGCCAGATAGGCTCCGATCATTATCAAGAAAGGCTATGCCATGATATGGCAAAGTTTCCCCACACTAAAAGGGACTCCTCATTCACCTATTGATCAGCTTCCTTTGCTCAGTCTCATTATTCAACATTTACTAGCATAGGGCAATATAGAAAATGGACCTCTGCCCTTCATTGGGCAAGGGTTCTTATTTCAGGATCTTTCTTGTACCAAGGAAGGAAGGACAATGAAGGCCCATTCTGTACCTCTCTCTCTCTCTGCTACACACATTCCTGAAAGTACATGGTTTCACAATGCTATCCCTCCACGAATGGCGGCTGGTGACTTCAAATCAAAGGGGGGGCTGCTGGAGACAGCTGAATGGGTGGGGTCAATGGGAAGGGGTGTAGCCAATGAGAAACGGGAGAAGCTATGATTACAACAACAAAAACTGTAACTGTAATTAAATACGCTGCCCTGGGTGCCAAACTGTCATTATGAAAGTCCACTCAAGAAAAAATGAAGTGTAGAAGAAAAAAAAAATATTTCAATGCATTGGCTGCATGACACCTTACTTAATATGTAAATGGAAACAAAAAGGTTGTGAGGCATGAAAAAATAAATTACTTTTTAAATACATCACTGAAATGCTAGTCAAAATCAAGTATAAGAAAAACAAGCAGCGCTCAAATCGAACCACTTCTCCTTGCACTGCAGTTCTAATTATAATTTATATTCAGCTTTATTAAAGTACCAAGTAACATGCTGAAAGTAGCAATCTCAGAAATACCCCCACTTGTAAAAATGTTTCTTATCCAAAAAAGACCTGCTGCCTGACAACAACTATCTACTTGTTTCATGGGAAAACATGATCAAAGTAAAAAATGAAAAGCAAACAAAAAACAAGCTCAAGATACATTGCTTAAAGGATTACTGCACAGGTTATAGACTACACATGATAGATTGGCATTCTGTTTGATTTACAGGTAAAGCCTGCAAAGATGACTACAAGTCTCCATCAAATGTAATGAGCTTCTTAAAATAATGTAATCCTGTCCTTTATTACAAATACTGTCATATGCATTTCAATACACAAGGCTTATACAGTATCTAGTTATGTAAGTATTTTCTGCATGGCAACAACAGAAAGGCTTTCAGTGTTGGCAATCTTTTAACAGTATGCTTATTAAAGCTTATTTGCATCTCACAATCTCAGATAAGCTTACCTGATGGTCATTAAAGCACTGCTACTTAAACACAGAGTAACAGGCACTTTCTGAATAATAATAAGCATAAATCAACAGTATAAAAATATAACAGAAACCAGAACATTCTGCAACATCAAGGACAGATGAAGAGCCACTGTAGTACTTGTGTCTACCTTGGATGGGGGATACTCTGCATATTTACACTGTATAACTGCTCCTTGTCTTGCTTGGACACATCCATAGTCACTACATGGGGGGTAGGGTGCTTGGCCTGGACACATTTGTCATACATCTCAACCTCAGAACAAGAAATCTGGAGAAAGCCATACACAGAAGTGGGACAAAGGCCCAAAAATAAGGCCAATTTTTAAATATTGCTCTTATAAACTTAGAAAGATCATAGAATAGTAGGTTTTGCATTAGTATGAATTTTCTGAAGGGTATGAAATCTGAAACTCAAATGTCTGTCATTATTTTCTAACTTCAGTCTTTAATGATTTGCCACTAATTTGCCAAGAAAACACAGTTTTATGAAAAATGGACCGAAAATGTGATGCAAAAATATAAAATAGCCACACAATACAGCTGGGAACTTGCCAAAGAAGGGACACTTTTTAATATTAGTACTGCTAACTTGAGCAGCTGACAAAATAAAATAATCTACATGCATTTCTGAAATAAAAGTAATCTATAATTATTACAGTTATTTATTAATTGTAAACCCTCCATGTTTTCTTCCAAAATTGCCATTTTGTGGAGGAATTATTAGGGGAAGAGCAACATTTTGAGCCAAAATCAGTGACAGTTGAGAGGTTTGGATATGCCTAATTCCATAAATCAATTTATTTGTATGTACCTCTTAACCTGTTAATGCAGGAAATCTGGACAAGGACAAATATATTGGGGGAACATATAAACGGTGCTAAAAATTGCTCTTGTATAAACTGAGACAGTTGAGAGAATAAAAAGTCTTTCTTTAGCATGCATTTTTCTGAAGGTTGTGAAGTCTGAAACTCAGTGTCTGTCATTATTTAGTGACTTCATTCCTAAATGATTTGCCAGAAAACCACAAATTTTATGAGGAACAAACCAAAAATAAGAAGCAAAAATCTATTCATTTTGTGAAAATCTAGACAGTTGAGAGGTATAGTTCAGCCAGGGCTGTCTTTGAGTTTGCCGCCCTTCCCCCTCACAAAATCATAGTCGAATGGAGCCTCCCCCCTGCAGTCATTCCAATGAACCATTACTTGACTATCTCACCCCATTTACCATAAACACTAATGTGCACACTGCTTTACTTCTATGATGATTTGGACTTCATTTGAAAGTTTTATTTTGCATTTTACTGCACAAACACCAAGACATCTGGTAAACAAAGCAATGCAGTCTCACAATGGAAACAGACTTAGCATTAAAACTTCTCTGCCCTTCAAACTCACATTCATTGAAACAGGATTGAAACCCACATCAAAAGAAAATACATTTGGCTAGTGGCAGATAAAGATTAACCTTTGGCTATTTTCAAACGATAGGCCCCTTGCAGACAAAACATACATGTGTTCTGCGATGCACCTTCCTGATTGCATTAAATTATATTCATTGTATAATACAGTACAGTTGTTAGAAGGTGTTTTAAATTTATTGTTTTCAACATTTTCCAGTAAACAATGAAACAAAATGCATGGACAAATAATGACAAAACTGCCCAATTGAGAACTTTCTATCATAAAAGTCTACTCAAACTTCTACAATCCACCAGTATCAGTAAATATGCACAATCTCTGCAGAAGTAAAAGTCATCTAAATAATTCCATATTAAAAAGATATGTAACTAATGAAGAGGTCGCTGCTAGCAAACAACTTTATATTTCATTGTTTCATCTACCTTGAGGAATAAACTGCCTATATTACATTAACAAACGAAAGCTAGTAATATTGCAATAGGGGATGGATGGCAAATAATGGACGGGTTCATAGTTACTAGGTATCTTTGCCAAAGAGGACATTCTCAATTCGGCAGCATCCACCCCGTTTACAGCACAGTATGATATCAGTGATGCATCTACATATTGTGGGAGTAGAACCCACAGCCTTCTGCATCAAAAGCAAGTACACTACCTGTTGTGCTATTAACAATGCAAGCAGTCTTAGCATAAGCAGCACTAAGCTTCTCTTCCCCTGCAGCTCTTAGCTCCTTGTAAAATCTACTCGACACTTGGCTGTATCTTTCAACTTTGCAGAACAAGAAATCTGGAAAATGCCAAAATGTATTGGGGAGGGACAAAAGCCTCAAAACCAGGGACACATTTTAAACATTGTTTGTATAATCTTGGAAAGTTGCTAGAATAAAATGCTGTGTTACCACCATGCAATTCACTGCCAAGTCTTGAACCCAGGACCCTGTGCAAAACAGTCAGAGCAACATACCACTATGCTAAATCAGCTGTTTTGTAAAAGAGAGGAAGACTGAAACTTAAATGGCTACCATTTAGTGAATTCAGTTCTCATCATAGTTGTCAATCTCTTAGCACAAAACACCTGGACAAAGCCAGTAATGGGGAATACAGCTCTTAAACATATTCAGTGAATTCAGTTCTCACCATAGCTCTCAACCTTAGCACAAAAAACCTGGACAAAGCCAATAATGGGGGAATATAGTCCCAATAATAGGGACACATTTCAAATATTCATCTTATAAACTTAGAAATATGGTTTTGTGTTAATATGTACTTTCTGAAGAATGTGAAGTTTGAAATTCAAATGCCTGTCAATTTTATTTATTTAACCTTTGTTAACCAGAAAAGACTGACTTGGAACAAAGGCCAATTTTCAGCAGAGACCCAGGGAGAAATTGTAACATGGGAGGATATCAGATCAAACCCACGGAGGACATGCAGACTCCTCACAGAAGGCACCCCAGCCAAGAATCAAACCAGAAAACCTCTAGCTGTGAGGCAGCAATGCTACCACTGCACCATTAACTGTTTAAGGGATTAAACACTCAGAAATGACAGATTTTACAAGGAACAGAACAGAAGAAAATATGAGGCAAAAATCTCCAAAAGTTTCACAAATGGTGGAGGGTAGGGAATTCAGGCTCTTGTTACCTGTAGCAAAGGTACAGGGTTCAAGCACTACCAGCAAGTATCCTAAGTTCTCTCTAGCCACCAGTACTCACCGAGTGGGACACACACACATGCGCACACACACACACACACACACACACACACACACACACACACACACACACACACACACACACACGCACACACACACACACACACACACACACACCTTTCCATCCTTGAATCTCGTACCTGCCAAATGCACAGCTTTCCAGGCTCCTGCAGCAGCTTTGCTTCTGATACAATACAATCCACAGTTTGCTTTCTGGTACCTGCAAAGTAATCCACAGCAAGACAAAATAGCTTTCTAAGCTAGTAATCCATTGCAAGACTCAGTAGCTTTCTAAGCTTGTATTCATGAGGGAATGCACACTTACGGTTTCACGGGTCTTTCCTGGAATGGTCCAAGACTGACTCTGCAGTCCAATCCCCTTCCAGTCTATGCAGTTAGCACTGCATAGACATCTGTGTAATCAGCAGTCTGCTTCCTTCTTCCTGAATCTGGACTGGTAAGACAGCAGTCTGTATTCACTTTGTATGGCAGATTTGGAGGACTGTACCATTGTGGTTCACAGCTGTCCGATATCACGAGCTGCCACTGCCCTCCACAACTCGCTGTCCTTCTTTCTTCCTCAGGCCTTTCTGGTGTTGTTGGATCTCAAGGATTCCTATCTTCACATCCTGATTCACCATTCCTGCTGGGAATTCCCAGGTTCTTGTCTCGCTCATCACATTTTTAGTTAACTACTTTACCCTTTGATCTTTACACTGCTCCAAGAGTCTGTAAAAAGTGTCTAGCCCAGTAGTGGCTTTCTGCTGCACTCTGAGAATTTAGATTTTCCCTTACCTGGATGACCTGTTGCTTTAGACCATGTCCACAGACAGTCTCTTCAAGCATCTACACTTTATGGCGTGGCTTCTAACCAGTCTGGAATTCACCATCAAATTCAACAAATCTTATCTCATTCCCACTCAGGACCTACTCTTCCTGGGTTACAGACTAAACACAAGTTGCATGCCAGCCTTTCTTCCTCAAGAAAATGTCTTCAGCCTGGCAAGCTTCTTTTGAGCCCTCTACTCAGTGACTAATTGCACTGCAAGGCAGATCCTGAGAACACTGGGGATCATGGCTGCACAAATTCCAATGATTCCACTGGCCAGACTACATATGAGGAAAACTCAGTGGTTCCTGAAATCAGTGTGGTCCCAGCACACCCATTGGACACACTGATCCCTCTGCTGCCTTCCATAAAGAAGTAGTTTCTTTGTTAGAAGACACAGGTTTCTCTCAACCCAGGTCTTCCTTTCACCCCAGCACCTCACAACCAAATTCTCTACACTTCTGTCTCAGACAGGCTTGGGGATGGTGTGGGGACTGGACAGTATCCCAAAAAGTACACAAGAAATAGCCATCTACCCTCTTTCCCTGAAGGAGCATATCAACCTGAAAGAAATGAGGGATCGTCTGCAAGATCGGTTTACTATTAAAATGTCGAACGGCACTACATCGACTGTACTATAGTCGAACATGAAAGTTCGAAAATAGTAATGTCGACGTCAAAAAAACAATCTAGGAATGGTTTTAACATGGGTCGAGGTAGGTGTTCAGTATTATTCAGCACTACAAACATCTCCCCTACCTCGACCCATGTTAAAACACAGTCCTAGATTGTTTTTTTGTCATCTACATTACTATTTTCTTACTTCCGTGTTCGACTATAGTACAGTCGACGTAGTGCCGTTCGACATTTTAATAGTAAACCACAAGATCTTTAGACTTACTTACACCCTTGGAAACCAGGCACACTTTTGGTGTACACAGACAACACCACAGTGATGTGGCACACAACCAAGCAAGGGGGCACAAAGTCCTACCCCCTCTGCCGTTTGGCATAGGAGGTGTGGCAACTGGCTACTCAATTAAACATGACCCTCGCAGCATCATATATTCCCTTTCTAAAGAATGTCTTGGCAGCCTTTTCAAGTGGGGACTTCTTGAACCAAAAAGAATGGATCCTAAACAGACAGGTCTTCAAAGCAATCATATGTCACTGGGCCTCACCGCAGATAGATCTCTTTGCATCTCCAGAGCATCACCAGCTTCCCCTGTTCTGCACCAGGACCCCATATCCTTTAGCCTGAAAGGCAGACACTTTCTTCTTCCAATGAAAAGGGAAAATCCTATATGCCTACCCTCCACTGCCACTTATTCTAAGGGTACTACTAAAAATCCAGAAATACACTCCAAAACTGATGCGCCTGGCTCCTGTCTGGCCAAGACAGCATTAGTTTCTCAACCTATTCCATCTGTCAAAGGGAAACTACTAATGGAAAATTCTGATACAATCAGACTTAATTACCGAATAGAAAGGTCAGCTTCTATATCCTGACCTATCCTCTCTCAGTCTCACTCTGTGAATGATTGAGTTCTGAACCTGAAAAGACACTTATTTTCAGAAGATTAGTTTCAGGTTTTACAGGAAGACAGGAAACTTACTACCAGAAAATCATAGACAGAAAAGTGTAAAGAATTCTGTTTGGTGCTACAAACACTGAAACCACTCTTATCTGAGGTCCACAATGTACTTAGTATCTCTGTAAGTGTGTGCATTCTAGTTTGGCTTACTCATCTATTAAACTCCATTTGTCAGCCATGAATGCTCATGTATCTTGATCCTCTTCTCATGTCCAGGACAGAGGTCAAGCTCTTCCTGAAAGGAGTCCTGCACGTTAATCCTCCAAGAAAACCATTGACTCCACCATGGGAACTTAATTTTGCACTGCAAAAGCTGCTGCATTGGGTCTATGACAACTGATCAAATAGTAAAAAGATGAAACTGCTGTAAGAACAAAAATGCCATTCATAGAAATCCATTTGGGGGGGGGGCTGTGCCCCCCACAAGCCCCGCTAAATATATCAACTCTGAGATAACACTACAGTGATGAAAGGGCATATTTTCCAATTTTCAGTGTACCATGATTTCAGAAAATGGATTTCTATGAACGGCATTTTGGTTCTTACAGCCGTTTGATCTATTTACTATTCGATCCATTGTTATAGACTCGCTGCATCTACCATGTTAACATTCTGCACATGGCAAACTGTCCTTCTACTGGATCTTACCTATATAGGCAGAGTGACTGAACTCCAGGCACTCATGGCCATTCCTCCATTTTTTTATTTTCCACTTGGACAGGGTAACACTTAGGACCAATCTTTCATGCCTAAGGTAGTCAATGAACTGTCCTCAATCAATCCATTCACTTACTGATCTTCTTTCCCAGCCCACAAAATTAGGAGAGAGAATCTTACACTGTCTAGATATCCACAGGCAGCTGAAGTTCTAGTTGGACAAAACAAAGATGATCAGAAAAACTGACCAATTTTGTTTCTTTCATGGATACCAAGCTGGGTCAACCAGTCTCAAAGCAAACTATTGCATCTTTGATATCGAAGGCCATCTCATCCCCTCTACTCACTTGCCTACCGATTACATATATATTCTTTCTTGGGGGATTTTCCTACTTTTTCCTAGCTACACCCCCCTCCTAACTGACTAATTTGCTCTCTCAGTTGTCTTCAGGCTCCTGGCTTGGAGATAGTCTGAGGATCTCATGCTCACATCCACCTTTATTTCCAGAGGCACATACACTGAGGTCACACATTGGAAGTACACGTACAGAAAGAAAGGCTTAGGTACCCTGACTGGACAATGGTGATAAAAACCCATCTGTTATGAATACTGCAGCATTGATCAGTAGGACATCTACTGTTATAGTAAGTCCATACACAGCTGTACTTTATTGCATTAGAATTCTATTTCCCCTCCAGCAATGTATTCCACTTCACTCTTTTTCCACGTCTCATGCTCTTTGAATGCCTCAACAAATTCTTTCTATAGCATTAGTTCTATTACTCCTTTAAGTAGGTCTGCAGCCCACAAATAAAGAAGTACTTTCAGAGATCCAAGAAACAGTTGGGTACTTGCTTAAATTCTGATACCCTTAAATGCAATCCTTGGGATAGTGAGACTGAAGGTCAGAATATGGGAAGTGTATACTAATTTCAAGGTGGAAATACTTCAGAGAATTCCTTGTAAAGCGAGATACATGAATCTTAGAGATAGTATACTTATTTAGAATGGGTAAGAGGAGCACAGTCCTCAAAGTTGGATCTTTTGGAGTTGGGAAGTAAAACCACCCTATAAAAATGTCTTAACTACTAGATGTAACACATTTCAAAGTGGTTGCACTTTGTTTTTTGAAGCCGAGGGAGTCAAATTGTGTTCCAAATCTGACGGGAACTACTGCAGTTAATAGCTATAGTGTACTAATGTCCGCTGCTTTACCCATTCTTTCTGTTAAATATGGTCATTTTACATCTGCATTACATGATCTTGTACACTCACTCATCCCTGCACTAATCTTTGGTTCTAGCTTCTGAAGTCTGTAGTCACAGCCTTTTCTTCTTCATCTAATTCATCTTTCTGAATGCTTTTCCATGGATTTTTTCCAGCATCCTAAATGTCACTTTCTTTGTATGACTTCCAGAATAGCATATAGTACTTAAGGTGTGTTTAAACAAAGGTCCAAAAGACTCTGTAGACTTTTCTCCTGAAGGTACATCACAGCACAGCACTCCAATGTATGCTGTTGATGCATTCTTGCTGTCTTTGCAATGGTCCACTAAAGGTGAAGTCAACACCCCTAAATTTTTTTCCTGTGATGCTGTCATCAGTTTTACCCTCACTGATACTTCACACCAGGATTGTTGAGGTTCAGTTAGATTTCTCTGTATCCCCCATACTTAACTGCTGCACTTGTAGTTTCCTTATCAACAAAGAGTCTGATTTTATTTATTCTTTATTCCTTAAGATATGCTTGAAACAAAGACACTGAAGACTACTGCAGCCAGGACTCACCATGTGGTACTCCACTGATCACTTTTCTTATTTCCAATCGTATTCTTCTCACCACAGCCATCTATGTGTTATAGGTTCATAGCTAAGCACCACACAGGCTGTGCACTGTCAGAATCCTAGACCTTGAATGCTATCCAAATGTTTCTTTCTGTATCAAGGAGGACAATACAAGACAGGCCAGCAGAAATGCTGATGCTGCACATCCAATTATCTAACTTTATCTTGAAGGCGGCATGGATGCTATCTCTGCTTGACATACAGAGGAGGCTTGTTCCAGTTATAGAGGCTGCAGTGGGATAGCAATGTATCGCACAAAAAGGGCCTTATTTCTCTGTTGATTAAAGTCTTTAATCTGATACTTGAAGAACCATTTGCTCTTTGGAGGAGTAGAAGGCAATGTACATTCAGGCTTTCCTTGCTCAAAAAGTTAGACACAATTAACCATGAATTCCTCTAAGACACTGAATACAAGAGAAGCGCTGCCAATCTGACATGATAGCTGTTTTGAGTCTGTATAAATCAGTAATGACTTGTAAGAAAGTCAGTGTGAGCATTCTAAAGCCATGTAATAGGAACTCTTTATGTCTTTAGCAAGTTATTTTGCATATATACAATGGACCTTATTTTAAGGATGTTTAAGGTATTAAGCAGTGAAGACTTTGTTTTCCTAGGGTATTTTGGATGTTATTTCCTATGTCATTCCTTCTTATTTGGGATATTTTGCAGTCATCCCAATGTTATAGACCTCATGTCTATGAGATGGATCTTTTCAAAGAATGCTAATCATCAAAATTAAACCGAGTAATGGAAGGTGTTTTAGACTAATGAACCAACAAATAAAAACAAAAAGCTACAATCTGACAATAAATTTAAACTTACTTTGTTAATTATTTTTGTCTGAGACTATCAGACTTTGTCTGAGCAAATGACATTTACTAAGGCACTTTTTATGTAAATAAAAATAAATCAGATTATGAAATCAGCTTATCATCATAACATTTTGCCACATAAATAACAGCAAACTGTGTCAAATATATTAAAAAGTATAAAAACATTGTTTTTTAAATAGCATCACTGTTAATGCTTGTTACATCTCATTCTTAACAGACAGTTAATGGAAATGTTCTCATTAATACCAAGTTTCTGTGTTACATTTAAAATTAATTGACATAACATGTTTATTTTCAGAACTCCCACCATAGGTGGGTGTTATCACTTTCTCAAATGCAGAGAACAATGAAATGCAGCTTCTTAAAAAAAATGCCCATGATGAAATGCAGACCATGAAAACATTGTAACCATATTAATGACTAAATATGTGTAACTCTGTCTATTCAAATGTTTTATATTGTGAAGGGCATTATAATTGTAACACAAAAAGCTTTTTTATTTAATAAGCAGACATTTATGATGCATTTTACACTAGCAGAATCAGCAAATCTATGAACAACAGTATTAAGAAAAAGGAAGGTATCAATGTCCTTACTAAACATGCACAACTTTGTATACATTTTAATAGAGTTTTGTTTTCTTAACATTTTTATTAATTTATTTATTCACTTTGTTTTTGATTTTTGCTTTTTTATTAAAGCTGTGGGCATGGCAGTGTATGCTTCTCTTTGTCCACAGGGAATTTGCAAACAGCCATATTTCTCTGCAGCTGTATGTCACTTCAGCCATATGTCCCCGGTCAAATGTACCACAGGGAAATTTCTTGCTGCCTAGGCGCCTGAACCCTCTTTATAAGCTGAGTCTTTTCAGATGACTTAATAACCAAGGTGCAATACATGTTTGTAGAAAATGGGGTTTGATTTTGTTAGCCTAGACTAGTTAATGAAGACAAAGAAAAAGATAGGGGGCATTTAGAAGCAATGTAGCTGGAACAGTTGCGCGCATGTGTGTGTGTGTGTGTGTGTGTGTGTGTGTGTGTGTGTGTGTGAGTGTGGCATGTATGTGTGCGTGTACGTGCATAGAAGAAATAAATAAACAAACACACACACACACACACATATATATATATATATATATATATATATATATATATATATATATATATATATATATATCCAACCTTAGTTCCCAGTGCCTCTTTCAAGTAAAGCCACTGGAGTGATCCCCAGGGTGAATTTTCTACTTCCCATCCACTTATCAAGATTTCTTTTGAAGAGGGCCAGTGAGGTGCTCTAATTGACATGTATGGGAAGTTTATTCCATAGCATGGGCAGTCTCTGGGTTACGAACCTGTCCCTCCGGCATGTTCTGTTGATTGTGGTAATGAGGTTGAGGTCTCTGGAGTGTGTGGTGTGGAGGGATTGGGATTTCTTTAGATGTAGCATTTCTAACAGAGCTGGGTCAGACATGGCTTTGTAAGTCAAGCAGAGATCACCTCTAAGTAGGCGATATGAGACAGAAAATACTTGGAGTTTTTTTAGTCTGTCCATGTAGGACAAATGTTTAAGGCCTAGGATCCTCTTTGCGGGGTACGTTTATGGCCATTCCAGTTGTTGCAGGTGTTTAGTGAGGTACATGCCAAATGGGGCATTATACTCAATGAGGGAAGAGTAGAGGGAGACAATGGCCTCTTTCTTCCTGGATGCAAAACCCTTAGTAATGAGATGTGCCACATAGAAGGACTTTATGACCACAGTGGCAATGTGGTGGTCAAAAAAGAGGTTGCTGTCAATCTGTCTTCCCAGATTTCTTAAAATGCCTTCTGTGTTCAGTGGACAACCATCAATATGGTAATTCATTGGAACTGGGTTTTTCTCAAAGGGGATGATGACACATTTTTTGGCGTTGAGCTTAAGGCCATGGTTCTGACACCAGTTGTTGGTCACAGTGAGGCCTTTCTGTAGGATGCAACATCACTCGCTGAATTAATAATAGCTCCCAACTTGCAATCATCTGTAAACTTTGTCAGCCAGAGTCCCTTCGTGTTGGCCTGGACTTCAAGGAAGTAGATACCAAACAGGAGAGGACCCAGGGCCAAACCCTGTGGGAATCCACTTGTGACTGGATGGCAGTCTGACTTGGAGTCAGTTACTTTCACACTGTGGGTTCTACCTGTGAGCCAGTTTGCAACCCACATGGTGATATAGGGGTTGATGCCTTTCTATGATTCCTGTGTGGGGAATAGTATCAAAAACCTTGGCCAGATCAAGGTAGGCTGTAAGCACCACCTTTCCTTCATCCACAGCTCTGTTGACTGACTCAAAGAAGTTGATCAAGTTGAGCAGGCATGATCTACCCTTCACAAAACCAAACTGTGTGGGATCCAGAGTTTGGAGATTCCCTATATCCTTGTGTATTAGGTCCATGATGATGCGTTACATAGCTTTTCATAAATCTGTGTAGATATATATATATATATATATATATATATATACACACACACACACACACACACACACACACACATACACACACACACACACACACATTGGGCCTTCTTTTAAGTAGATTTCAGATATTACACATAATGTCAAGGAAGCACTGGGAATGCTGATAATTGGTGATATAGATAACCAAAAATATTGATGGACAGTTGAAGTCCATCATTAAGTGTTACTAGAGATTTTGTCTTGGATGTTAAGAAAATGACTGCTTGTTGGAACAGCGTTGCTGCCTCACAGCAAGAGGTTCTCCGGTTTGATCCTCGGCTGGGGTGCCTTCTGTGCGGACTCTGCATGTCCTCCCTGTGGTCATGTGGGTTTCCTCTGGGTGCTCTGGTTTCCTCCCACATCACAAAGACATGCTGTAGGTGGATTGGGCACTCTAAATTGGCCCTAGGTGTGAGTGCATGCATGTGTATGCATTCTGTGGAAGGTTGCGCACTGGGCTGGCAACTTGACACTGTAAAAACTCCACTGCCAATCATGAGCGGACAGGTGATCCGCTGTGGCAACCCCTAACCAGGAAAAGCTAAAAGAAGAAGAAGAAGGGGCATAAAAACTCTTCTATATCTAGATATGAGGTGGTAATGAATCTTGCATTTCGTTCAGCTTTGGGACCATAAGGAATTAAGTCACAAGGTGAAGGTAACCTTGAAATATATTGTTGTGCCCCCACAATTACCAGTAGTTCTGAAGATATGATAGGCATTGTGATGACCCACTGCTGAACCAGTAATCATCGAGCCTAAATCCTCACCATTGCCCACAGTGGGGGACATACCCTAACAGGATGACAAGATACACATAGTATGTCCAGATGCAGCACTCTGCATCAAGTGCAATTTCCATTAAGAGCACACGGAAGCCACAGTCAGTCTGGGGCTGGTTTATCCCTCTTTCTCCAGATCCCCAGTAAGACTCCCTACTGGCACAGCTATAGAGTTGAGATCTTAGCTGAGTGGCCAAGCCAAGACCTCCAGCACCCTCTCTGTCCAACCAATGCTTTGTGTCCCTGCCCAAGTAGCTGACACACACACTCTTTGAGGTTTGATTTAAATACACACTTACACCTGGGAAAGATTTGCACAGGTTTAGTAGCTATGCCCCCTTTTGCTCTGATTGTAAGGTAGTTATCACTGCCACCAGCCAACTCCTTATCAGCTACTTTACAGCTCTTAACAAAGAGTATCCAATCTTACTATGTAATGTTCCTGTTAATACAAATAGTAGTTTGACCAAGAGCAAGGCTATTAGGAGTGACCCACAGTGCCAACAAATAAATATGCAAGTACCCTCAGAAATTAAATAGCTCTGCAAATATCAGCCACAATGGAATGTTTACTATATTTAATAATAAATAATAAAAGAACAAGACAATACTAAATATATATTCACAGTGACATCAGAGTTCAAAACCAAGGAAATATTTAAAACAACATTGCAGGACAGTCTTAAATAAATAAATAAAAATATCTAAACTAAGCTTCACTATATTTCTGACTGAATATAAGAGAACTACTATACCCAAGAAACTTACTTACAGAGCAAGCCAGATATGATGAATGGTTCTTATTGTTGTTGTTATAAGGTCCAAGACAGAATACAGAATGCTATGTCTCACTAACAGACTTTTGAAATTAATATCTCAAATATTACTGCTGAGCTAGCTTGCAGAATAACATCATTTCTTACCATCTGACTTCTAGTCCCCAGGCCCAAAACAACCATTGATAGCAGCTGGTAGTATTTAGCATCTACCTGTAAAAATACATAGACAAGGGCTTTTCTTCAGATGTTTGGCACATGTTGGAAATCAGTAAACAATAAAACACTTCCAAGACAATACAGAATGTTCCCTAGTACACAGCGGTGGCTGGTGACTTCAAATTAAATGGGGGCTGCAGGAGACAGTTGAATGGGTGGGGGTCAATAGGAAGGGGTGTGGCCAACAAGAAAGGGGTGGGGCTATGCTCAAAAACACAACAACTGGAGCTTTAATTAAATGCGCTGCCCTGGGTGCCAAACTGTCATTATGAGAGTCCAATCAAGACAAAATGAAACGAAATGTAGAAGAAAAAATATTTCAATGCATTGGTTATATGACAGCTTACTTAATATCTAGATGGAATCAAAAAGGTTGTGAGGCATGAAAAAATGAATTACTTTTTAAATACATTAATGGAATACTAATCAAAATCAAGTATAAAAAAACAAGCTTCTCCTTGCACTGCAGTTCTAATTATAACTTATATTCAGCTTTATAAAAGTACCAAGTAACATGCTGAAAGTAGAAATCTCTGTGATACCCCCACTTGTAAAAATGTTTCTTAACCAAAAAAGACCTGCTGCCTGACAACAACTATCTACTTGTTTCATGGGGAAAACATGATCAAAGTAAAAAATGAACAGCAAACAAGAAACAAGCTCAAGATAAATTGCTTAAAGGATTACTGCACAGGTTATGGACCACACATGATAGATTGGCATTTTGTTTAGTTTACGGGTAAAGCCTGCAAAGATGACTGCAAATCTCCAACAAATGTAATGAGCTTCTGAAAATACTGCAATCCTGTCCTTTATTACAAATACTGTCATATGCATTTCAATACCTAAGGCTTGTACAATATCTAGTTATGTAAATAGTCTCTGCATGGCAACAACAAAAAGGCTTTCAGTGTTGGTAATTATTTAACAGTATGCTTATTAAAGGTTACTTGCATCTTACAATCTCAGATAAGCTTACCCAATGGTCATTAACGCATTGCTACTATACAAAGCAACAGGGCACTGCGACAGCATGCATTTTCAGAATAATAAGAAGCATAAATCAACAGTATAAAAATATGTCAGAAAACCAGAACATTCTGCAAAATCAAGGACAGATGAAAAGCCACTGTCGTACTTGTGTCTACCTTGGATGGGGAATACTCTGCACACTTACATTGCATAACTGCTCCTTGCCTTGCTTGGACACATCCAGAGTCACTACATGGGGGAGTGGTGTGCAATAAGTATGTCACAATTTGAAATGTCTCTGGCTGATGGTGATGGCTCTGACACTCATACCTCTCAACCTCAGAGCAAGAAATCTGGACAAAGCCATACATGGAAGTGGGACACAGGCCCAAAATAAGGAAAATTTTTAAATACTGCTCTTATAAACTTAGAAAGATAATAGAATAGTAGCAGGTCTTGAGTTAGTATGAATTTTCTGAAGAGTATGAAATTTGAAACTCAAATGTCTGCCATTATTTTCTAACTTCAATCTTGAATGATTTGTCACTAATTTGGCAGAAAACCACAATTTTATGAAAAACAGACCAAAGATGTGATGCAAAAATATAAAATTGCCACACAATACAACTGGGAACCTGTCAAAGAAGGGACACCTTTTTAATATTAGTACTGTTAACTCAAGCAGCTGACAAAATAAGAGCATCTACATGCATTTCTGAAATAAAAGTAATCTATAACTCTGATCATTACAGTTATTTATAATTGTAAACCCTCCACGTTTTCTTCCAAATTTGCCATTTTGCGGAGGGGTTATTAGGGGGAGAGCAACATTCTGAGCCAAAATTGGGGACAGTTGAAAGGTTTGGATATTCATAATTCTATAAAGCGATTTATTTGCACGTACCTCTTAACCACTTAATGCAGGAAATCTGGACAAGGCCAAATAAATACGTTCGGGGAACATACAAACAGTATTAAAAATTGCTCTTGTATAAACTTAAGACAGTTAATAGAATAACAGGTCTTGCTTTAGCATGCATTTTTCTGAAGGTTATAACGTCTGAAACTCAATGTTTGTTATTATTTAGTGACTTCATTCCTAAATGATTTGCCAGAAAACCACAAATTTTATGAGGAACAAACCAAAAATAAGAAGCAAAAATCTATTCATTCTGCAAAAATCTGGACAGTTAAGAGGTATAGTTCAGCCTGGGCTGTCTGAGTTTGCTGCCATTCCCCCCTCAAAATATCATCGTTAAAGGAAGCCTCCCCCCTGCAGCCATTCCAATGTCCCATTCCTTGGTTATTTCGCCCCATTTACCATAAACACTGTAATGTGCATACTGCTTTACTTCTGCAATGATTTGGATTTCATTTGAAAGTTTTATTTTGCATTTTACAGCAGAGACCCTAATAGAGGTCTGCTAAACAAAGCAATGCAGTCTCACAATGAAAATAGACTTAGCATTAAAACTTCTCTGCCCCTGAAACTCACATTCATTGAAACAGCATTGAAACCCACATTCAAAGAAAATACATTTTGCCAGTGGCAGATAAAGATTAACTTTGGGCTGTTTTCAAATCATAGGCCCTCTTGAACACAAAACATATACATGCTCTTTGATACACCTTCTTGAGTGTATTAAATTATATTCCTTGTACAATACAGTACAGTTGTAAGAGGGCATTTTAAATTTATTGTTTTGAACATTTTTCCAGTAAACAATGAAATGCATGCTCCAATAATGACAAAACTGTCCAATTCAGAATCTTTCCATCATAAAAGTCTACTCAAACTTACATTTCCATCATAAAAGTCTACTCAAACTTCTACAGTCCACCAGTATCAGTAAATATGCACAATCTCTGAAGAAGTAAAAGTCATCTAAATAATTCCACATTAAAGAAATCTGTAATTAATGAAGAAGTTGCTGCTAGCAAACAACTTTATATGTTATTGTTTCATCTACAAATAAAGTGGTTGTTGCCCTTGAGGAATAAATTGCCCATGTTGCATTAAAAAGATGATAAACTAGTAATATCGCAGTAGGGAATGGATGGCAAACTGATGACAGGCTCATAGTTACTAGGTATCTTCACCAAAAAGGACTGCAGCATCCACCACATTTACAACACAGTACAGTATCAGCAGTGCATCTACCTACTGTGGGAGTAGAAAACACAGCCTTCTGCATCAAAAGCAAGTACACTACCTGTTGTGCTATTAACAATGCAAGTAGACTCACCATAAGCAGTACTAAACTTTTGTTCCCCTGCAGCTCAAAGCTCATTGTAAAATCTACTTGACACTCCGCTGTATCTCTGAACTTTGCAGCACAAGAAATCTTGAAAAAAACAAAATTTATTGGGGGGGGGGGCAAAAGCCCAAAAACCACGGACACATTTTAAACATTGCATGTATAATGTTGGAAAGTTGCTACAATAAAATGCCGTGTTACCACCATACATTTCACTGCCAAGTCTTGAACCCAGGAGAACCCTGTGCAAAACAGTCAGAGCAACATACCACTATGCCAAATCAGCTGTTTTGTGAAAGAGAGGAAGACTAAAACTTAAATGACTACAATTTAGTGAATTCACTTCTCACCATAGCTCTCAACCTTAGCACAAAAAACCTGGTCAATAATGGGGGAATACAGTCCCAAACATAAGGACAAATTTAAAATATCCATGTTATAAACTTAGAAAATTGCTAGAATAAAAGGTCATGTACTTTCTGAAGAATATGAAGTCTGAAATTCAAATGCCTGTTATTTTTATTTAACATTTGTTAACCAGGAAAGTCTGACTTGGACCAAAAGTAAATTTTCAGCTGAGCAGGGAGAAGCACTCCAGACACATGTCTTTGTAAGAAGGGAAGACATGCAGACTCCACACAGAAAGCACCCCAGCCAAGAATCAAGCCGGAGAACATGTAGCTGTCAGGCAACAATGCTACCTGTGCACCACTGCACTACTGACTTTGCCAGGAACAACAAACATACAGAAACCACAGATTTTATGAGGAACAGAACAAATATGATGCAAAAACCTGCAAATTTATTTACAAATGGTGGTGGGTAGGGAATTCAGGCCCTTACTACCTGCAACCAAGGTACAGGTTCCAAGCCTGAATATTCTCTACCCACCACCATGTGTTTTCTCTAGCCACCAGTATGTAGCAACACGTTACACACACACACACACACACACACACACACACACACACACACACACCCTACCTCAAGCAGATCTAAGTCCTCATCCTCTACAGCAGACCCAATCCTCCATGGCAGCTAAGTCCTTGTCCTCCATAGTGGCCTGAATCCATCCTCTGCAGCAGCCTGATCAACTGTCCTCCATGGCAGCCCTCGTAGGCTGTACTGGTGGTTTCCCCGCAAGACATGAGTAGGCTGGAGTCTCCAGACTGCGGGTGATGCAGTCTGGTGTTCTTCTGGTCTATGCGGTCAACACCGCACAGACTTCTGGGCTGGCAGGCCGTAGTTCCCTTCCTTCCCAATCCGGACTTCCTAACACAGCGGTCTGGAGTTCAGGAACTAAGCATGCATGCGTGGAGTTCCGTGACTCGCAGATGTTTTTTTCTATTAACCTTCTACAGTGGGGGGGGGTACTCGCAATTTTTTTTCTTTTTTCTTTCTACAGGTGGGGGGGGGGCTGCAGTCCTGCAGTCCTATAGCCTGATCCACCCCTGCTAGTACAGACTGTAGCTGCCATAAAGTAACTTAATTTCAGCTATTTATTTCAGAAGTTTGCTAAACTGAAGTTAACCTCCTGTGTTCCCTTTTCCACTCTTAAAATAAATACATTTAAACAGTTACAACAGTGCATGTAGATTTCTGTTCACTTCCAGTAGGGCACACTGTAGATACATTTCATGCACTTTGCAAAAAACTTTTCAACACACATATCTGTACCAGCAGTTTGATATTTATGACTTACATTTCCAGTACATTTGTAACACAAGCATCTTATATGAATCATGTTGATATTTAGAAATGACATATAATTATTTACAAAATCCCAAATAGCTGTGCTGGCAGTTTCTCCCTTCATCACACCTCTTCCCCACTTCGAAGACTCAAGCTAGTTTTTCAAGTGACTCCTGAGAAATGTTGCTTGAGAGGGATAAGCCTGTCTTGGAATACATTACCCCCATTCCCAGTCTTGAGAGCTCACCTACATTGGCTTTGCTAACATCACTGTAGTGCTGCACTGTCATATCATATGCCTGCAATCCTAGGCTCCACCATAGTAATTTGGGATTCTGCTGGTTTCTCCTTCTTTCTCCAGATCCCCAATAAGACTCCCCACTGGCATAGCTATAGAGTTGAGATCTCAGCTGAGTGGCCAAGCTAAGACCTCTAGTCCCCACTCTGTCCAACCATTGGTTTGTGTCCCTGCATAAGTTGCTGACACACACATTCTTTGAGGTTTGATTTATACACACACACACACACACACACACACACACACACACACACACACACACACACACACACACACACACACACGCAAACCAGGGTAAGGCTGGCACAGGTTTACTAACTATGCCCCTTTTTGCCCAGACTATAAGGTAGTTATCACTGTCAGCAGCCAACTCCTTATCAGCTACTTTAAGGCCCTTAATAAGGGGTGTCCAATCTTACTCTATAACGTTACTATTAATACAAATGATGGTTTGACCAAGAGCAAGGCTATTAGGAGTGGCACACAGTGTTACCAAATAAGTATGCAAGTACTCTCAGAACCTAAATATCTCTACAAAAATCAGCCATTAGGAAAGGTTTAAATATATTTAATAATAAATAATAAAAGAACAAGACAATACTAAATATATATTCAAAGTGACATCAGAATTCAAAACCATGGGAAATATTTAAAACAACATTGCAGGACAGTCTCGAATAAATAAAGGAAAAAAAATCTAATCTAAGCTTCACTATATTCCTGACTGACTCTAAGAGAATTACTATACCCTAGAAACTTTCTTACAGAGCAAGACAGATGTGGTGAATGGTTCTTTTTGTTGTTGTTGTCAGATCCAAGACACAATAGAGAATGCTGCATCTCACTAAGAGACTTCTCAAATTAATATCTCAAATATTACTGTTGGACTAGCTTGCAGAAAGACATAATTTATTGTCATCTGACTTCTAGTCCCTAGGCCCAAAACAACCATTGATGGCAGCTGGTAACATTTAGCACCTGCGTGTAAAAATATATAGACAAGGACTTTTCCTCAATCTTTGGCAGATGCTAGACATCATAAAACAGTAAAACACTTCCAAGACAATACAGAAAGTTCCCTAGTACAGACATTCTGTTTCCAACTGCCATAAAGAAATTTAATTTCAGCTATTTTTTTTGGAAGTTTGTTAGACTGAAGTTAACCTCCTGTGTTCCAGTTTCCACTATTAAAATATATACATTTAAACAATTACAATAGTGCATGTAGATTTCTGTTCTCTTCCAGCAGGGCACACTGCAGATACATTTCATGCACTTTGCAAAAATCTTTTCAACACACACATCTGTACCAGCAGTTTGATATGTGCATGACATACAGTTCTAATACATTTGTAACACAAGCACCTTATATGAATCATGTTGATATTCACAAATGACATATAATTATTTGCAAAATTCCAGATAACTTTGCTGGGAGTATTTCTCTTCATCACAGGCAAGGAATAGCAAAAGTGCTTCTATTGTCTTGACATCAAATGTGCTCAAGTTTCAGGATGACCTTACATTTGAGAATTTTGTTGTTAAAACTTCTAATAATGGGTAGAGTCACATTAATGTGCTCTGTATTAGACATTAGTGGTTTGAAATTTCCATCAGATGGACTACGCTTAAAAACCAGCACTATAGTGGAAATAGCTCCTTTAGCCAGAATGCAAAACCCATGGTAAGAGGGATGTTAGCTATCTAATCCCAAACTGACAGATACATAATCCCCATTGAATTACCAAATACATAGCCAACTATTAAATTTAATATCTTGTCTTATAATCTCAGCATCTTTCTAACTGATAAAAATACCAATCATGCCCAGTGTGTTTCCTGTGACAGACACAGACATAGCAAGAACAATCATATCTCACTGCATGTCACTCATGTTGAGCATTTAACTTAATTCACCCTCATATTGGTCACTACCTGGTCATCATCTTGTTTGCAAGAAAGCAATACTGGATCCCTTATTATATCCCAGATCCCAGCTGTGGAGAGTGACAGCTAAGCATTTTTGTTATTCTTACCCGTATGCCTGAAAACAGTGACCTATTTCTAAAATATTATGACTTGTGGGTACAGTTTCAGGGGGTCTTGCATTATTGTGATTCTGATGTGGTTGCACTGGTTGTGGTCTTGCAGGCTAAGTTTGAAGTACTACTGTGTGAACTAATGTCTGAAGTTTCTTAGTCCTTAGTCTGGGAGGCATAGGCAGTGCTTTCGTAACAGCCACAGCATACGTTGGTGTAGTTTATGTGCTCTGTGCTGTAAGTGTGTGTGTGTGTGTGTGTGTGTGTGTGTGTGTGTGTGTGTGTGTGTGTGTGTGTGTGTGAGATGCTTAATGAATGGGTTTTGAATTGAGTGCTGCCTTGATGTTCATTAACTTGTTACTTGCATATCTGATATACAGAATAATTGTGAGCTATGAATAAAATGTATTTTGTAGACATGAAGTGGTTGCTACACTCAAAATGCCAAGTATTTTCACTCTGATTAAAGAAAAGACAAGAGCTGACTGAGAGTCTTTAAAAAGCAGTCCCTTGGAAGTGGTATGAGAACACATGATACCATAATAACATGCTTATAGCTTAGCATAAAATAGAAAGGTATTCCAGATATAAATAAAGTTATTTCAGAAATAAATAAAGGTATTATGGATATAAATGCTACTTCTTACTTCATGTTAAGCAGAGATTTCATCCTGAATCTTCTTTATCTTTAAAATACAAGTCAGAGTAGAATATTTATAGTTACTGGGATATACAATTTGAAATGTCTAGGGACCTAAACCTTGTCACCACAATAAACAGAACATGCTGGAGGGATAGATTCCTGTCCCAGAGACTTCCCATACTCTGGAAAAAACTATTTAGCTATATCAAACAAAGCTCATCATTAGCACTCTTCAAGAAAAATCTTGATGATTGGATGGGAGATAGGAAATTCACCCCAGGGATCACTTCTGTGGCTCTGCTCGACAGTGGCACAGGAAAATAATTGTCTTGGGTGGCGAAAGCCAGGGTACCTTTTGGCTAGGCTTATATAGGCCCTAGGACCAATAGCCTAGTACCTACCTATGAACCTATGTAAATTTACATACTATGATGCTCAAATGCCCAATATGTACAGCTGTATAGCATACTTCTTACTCTTAAGAGAAAATCTCAACCTGGATGTATAGCTCCATATTTCTTTTGTCTTTACCTGTATGTATCATATTATATTCTATTTGTGACCATCCATTATATCTGGATTGTGGCTGTCAAAGGACAACTGTTAGCCCACTTACTGAATAAATAAATACATAAAATATAATAAAAATTGAGCAAAACTGTTCCTTAATCCTTGTGCTTCCACTAACAACTCCAGTTTGGTATCATCAGCCTGTAAAGGACTTAATGAAAGGCCTCTGTGGAATCCAGACAGTATCTACCAGTCGACCTCTGTGACACTCTTTTGTAATGCAGTCATAATGCTGTATAAGACTTGAATGCCAGCTATGTCAGGCCATAAACCCATATTGTTTTATTCTATGAAACTGTCACCAATCTTTTGTTATGTATGTCCTTGACTTTCCCTGTCACAGCTTTTAGGCTACTGTATTAGTTCTGCAGTCCCCTGAATTTTCCAGGGGGGGGGGGTTGACACCTGGCTGTCTACCAGTTTTCAGGCATGTCAGCACTGCCCAGTTATTAGTTGTATTTCTCCAGCACACTAACCAGTTGCTGAAGCACATGACAGGTCTTCCATCTGTTTCCTGTGCATTACATTTACAGATAGCAGCAATTTCCCTTGCCAGGTCTTTTTTTTTCTCTTTTCATACCCTTCCTTAAACACTTAGCTATAGCTCCAAGTACCCCAGTTTTTTTTACAGTCTAGCTTTCCTTTACTGTTTGCATCCTGTTCGTCAATTGTCCTTTTTGTGCAATTCTGTGGCATACGTAGGATTCCTATAAATCTCCTGGGTTTGAGGAAATGTCCAGAATAAATGAATAGTATCCTGAATAAAGAGCAGAAACTGCAACCACCACATAAGAAGTGCATATTTGTCCCTCACAAGTACCTATATGCTCATGTTACCATATGTTTGAGATTACTGCTTGATGTCTCCATCTGAGCTGAACATCAGTACTTGGAGTAAACATGAGACTCCTTTACTCCACTTTATCTTTCTATCATGTGATCATAGAATCATAGGGGATTACTAGGCTATCAAAGCTAGCATGCTTTTGAAGCCTACCCACACTTCTAAAATTATTAGCCAGGTTTTGGTAGGGGTATATATAACTCGGGAATGAGTGGCCCAGCATCTACATGGTATCTCTCTCTGAGAGAGACATAGGTGTCTGACCAAGAGTATATTTATGTTTTCCCATCCACTAATCAAAGTTGCACTTCAATAGGTGCAGGGCATACCTCTCTGTCACATGGATTCTCATGTTCAACACAAAGGGCATTCTCTGAAACACATAACCTGTCCCTCCAGCATGTCTACTTTATGTTGCAGATGGAATTTACATCCCTGGATCAACTGTCTGTGATGGTATCTGTTTTGCAGCTGTGCAACATTTTCGTAAAGGTTGGATCAGATAGTGCTTTGTGGGTCAAACCAAGATCACCTCTTAGCAACCTGTAGGAGACCAAGAATAAGGACAAGGCTTGGAGATGGTCTGCATAGGACATGTTGCCTATGCCATATATTCTTTTGGTGAGGAACCTATTTGTATGCTCAATTTTTTTGCATATGCCTGATCAGGTACATAATATAGGGGGCCATTGAATTCTATGAATAGTCTAATGAAGACGGAGTACAACAGGATGACAGACCTTTGCTTATAAGTTGCTCAACATAAAAAGATTTCCTTGCTTTAGCAGATACAAGATGGTCAGAGGCTAAGTCACTATCTATATTTGTTTCTAAATCTCTAAACACTTGGTCTACTCTCAGTGATGTTTTATCAATGTGGTATTTGTGTGGGTGGCTGTCTTTCCCAAATAAACAGTTTTGCACTTCTTGGCATTTAGTTTTAGATTGTGACTCTGGCACCAATTATCAGTCAGTGTCAGGCCTTCTTGGAAGTTCTTTGTGTCTTGGGGGATTTAATGACTGCAAATATCAGACAGAGGTCTTTGGCACTAACCTTGATGTCAGAGAGCTAAACTCCAGAAAGGAGTGGACCCAGCACTGAGGCCTGATAAATTATACTAGTGATCAGCCTTTTTGTGGAGGTTAACTCCCTTATCCTAACTTCCTTGGTCCTATATGTCATTCTACTGGCTATCCAGTGGGTGATATAGGGGTTTATACCTAATTTGGTGAGCTTGTCTACAATTTACTAAATCATTCATTTTTTTTTAATTAAAGCAACTAGCACGCATTACCTTTCCAATCAGCTATTATAGGTTAACAATCCTCAGTCAGTATAACAAGGAAAACATTACTTTAGTATTTTTTTGTCTGCACTACCTTTATTTTACTATTCACACAATACAACTGATGACATTCTCAAGCATAATGCATGCTTTTATATACATGTGGCTGAGCCTTAATACTCTATGACCACAATGTCTCTTTCCTCCCCTCCAGTTATACCTTTGCATAAGAGGCTTTAGCCTAGGACCAGTATTTATATTCATCTAATTGCGTATATTGTGAGTAGTAATCTAAGAAAGTCCACATTCTAATCTAATAAAATAAACAAATATTAAAGACTTTTATACTTATAAAATCATGTGATTACTTGCCATTTCCAATTATTTGTAAATCTGAAGAGAGCATCATATAACTGTGAACAAGTGTAATACACAAAAAGTCAAAAAAAAAAAGAAAAAAGTGTTCAGTATAATCAGTGCTTCATCTCTACTGGCTGTAGAAAATTCTCACAGTCTAAAAAAATTCAAGATATTCAAAAGAGGTATGGTTAATTTAACATCTGCAAGCTACGTGCTCCGTGTACTCCTGGTTCATTTCTAGATAAATTAGCCATGGTAGCCACCCACTAGTAAAATCTTTGCATTTTTAAATTATTACTTTCTTTTCTTTTTCTCTTATTTCTTCTATTAATATGATCAAGTATTTTCCCCTGGGTCCCTGCGGTTCTTTCAGTTTTCTTTTTTGTTACTGACGTTTTAGTTGCAAAAGTTATAATCACTAATAATTCCTTCTTATGACCTGACGAATCTAAATTCATCCAATATCCCATTCATCAGATTTTCAGCCTTTATAGCTAACTTATTCTGTTATACTCTTTACCATTGCTAATAAAGTTTCTGTTAGTTACTTAAGTGGTTTGTTTGCCTGAAACACGTGATCTCATTGCCTTATACCACCTGTTTGTCACCTCCAACAATACTTTCACTGGACAGGGAACATTGCTGGTAGTTACACAGGGGTATAAAAGTATTCATGCAGAACCAGTTTAATCTTAAGGTCTTTTCAGGGAGAATACGTTTTCCTCCATTTTTGTTCTATCAGCCCTAATTTTAATGTGTTTTCTCATTCGTTTCTTAATTTTTCTGTGTCCTGATTATCCTCTTCTTTCAATTTTTATTGTAAGTAGGATATCTGATTTTTTTTTTAACTTACTTTTGTTATATTACATGTATCCATTTAATTTAGGCAGTGTGCTTATATCTACCCTTAGTCAACAAATACATTGGAGCTCGGACTAAATCAAAATACAGACATTTCAAATTTTGTGTCAATGTCTATTTCAAATGTATTTCTTCCCATTCAAGTATATTTGTATTTTTGGTCATTTGTTTCCAATATTTTAGTCTCTTTCCTGTTTGTCGTCACTTCCCATTTGTAATTCTGGCCTCGTTCTCTTCCTGCTAAGTACAAACTCTTAAATTCTTTTTACTAAATAACTTCTTGATGTCTTTCCTCATTTCCTGCATTAAATTTGGCAATCCTTTTTCTACACTATTGTCCCAAAAAATCTTTAATACACCTTTATGTGCCATACAGGGGCATATCAGTAATAAAATCTCTTTCCATCAAATCCTAAATTTTTGACTCTGACATTTAGAGTATAACAGTAATCTGACTGTGGTAATATATTTCCCTACATTATCTATAGCTCTTATGTCACCTCTATTTCTTGGCAAGGCCATCTTTGACCAATCGGTCCTTGGGTATTCACTTTGTTTCACAAAATTTGTCATCCAGTTATGCTGGTTGGTCAGATCTACTTTCAGGGGTTCCAACCCCAAGTATAGTACAGTATATAAGTACATGCCAGCTTATTACTTGCAATTGATGGTCAGAGTCTATGTTTAAATTGTTCCACTGATTGAGTTTTTCTCTAACTAACTTAAAAATTCTGCAGACGTTTGTGCTAATGAGTCCTTATAGTTGTCCAGTAACCATATTCCTAAATATTTAAGTCTGTCCTGTATTTTAGTTTGTGAGTAGGAATACTCTATTATATCTGTGTATCTCATATTAATAACAGCTACATTTGTTTTATCTATGTTAATTTTATAGCCTGACATATTACCAAATTGATTAGACAGTTACAAACCCCAGAGTAGGCAGGTTCAAATCCTTTTGTGATACAGTCCAATAAATGAATCGAAACAGTTAGGTAATTTATACCAATAAACTGTTTAATAAATAAAAAGATAAGCACTTTCGCTACACAGCTTCTTCAGATCTATGACAGTGTTTCTCTGAAAATGCAGAGCCTATATACCTTCTGTTGTTAATTAATGGTAATTACTCTTCTGGACTTAAAGAATTATTTAAAGAAACATCCTTATCAGCATTGAATTCTCAAATGCTCATATAGAATGTATATGTATAATAAATAGCTACATACATTTCAGAGCTTATAATACAAACAAAAAATATATGTACAAAACTATAAAAATGCAATAATCTATGAAAATAACAACATATAACTTCTCTAAAAGTACAAAACCTAAATGCCATCTGTTATAAAATAATAATAATCACACTTCTGAGCATGGAAAATTATTAAAGAGGACATCCATGTCAACCTTAAATTTCAGATGCTTATGTGGAGAATCTGTGTGTGATAAATAACCACATACATTTCAAAACCTGAAGTACAGACAAAAAAATATATGCATATAAAATGTATTAAAAAACATATAAAAAAGCAATGGTCACTATAAACATATAACTTATAAAAACATATGAAAATCTCAACAACTGGTATTAACCATATGCATATAGTGTACTGTATAAAACACTATTAAGCAAATATGTATATATATATACTTAAAAATGCATCTTAATATTACTAATAAATGCTGTTCTAAAACTGCATATTGTGCCGAGATATCAATGTATGTTCATGTCTATAAATTGTTATACTGAGACCATTATTCATATTATAAACAATAACATAAAAAAGAATGTACTCTTGCAAAATATGTAGATATGTGTGCAATTGCGCTAATAAAATATAAACTGTAAAGACTTTTAGCTAAAAAGTGTAGTCAAATATACCCCTCTCTTTGCATAAGGATATATGCCTCTCTTTGCATAAAGATATATGAGAAGCTGTGTTTTATCTTATATTCCTTCTTTGTCTCAACTTCGGTCTCAAACTTGCTCTCTCGTTGAGACCTAGGCCTTTGTCAGCTTTCAAAAGAAGTATCCATTCATTTTCCCTGCCTTCAGTATATGTGTGGATGTCACCACCTCTAGGGTTTGGGTATATCACTTCAAGGGCTTTAAAACTGAATATGTGTGAGGTGTCTGTCATCAGTACATGCTTAGCTAGAGCATTGTGTGTTGAACCTTTCTTGATGTGATAGATGTGTTCTCTCATTCGATCCCTAAAAGGGCGATTAGTTTTTCCTACATAGAATGAGGAACACATCTGACATATAGCTAAATAGACTATATGTGGTGTCATACAATCTGCTTCAGCGAAGATTGAGAAAAGCTTTCTCAGATCCGGATGATAAAAATGTGGGGTACTATCTATGTAGCTGCAAAAATTGCATCGTCCACAAGGTCTAGTATAGCCATTGTTCTTTTCTGGTTGAGTAGTATTGGTGTAGCAAAGCTTCCTCTTCAAATTCTTTTTATTTTTGTACAAAAACTTTGGATAATTGCCCACTATCGCTTTGAGATCATCATCAAATAGCAATATGTTCCAATGTTTGTGCATTATTTCTCTCAGTTGTAAATTATCTGATGTAAACTGTGTGGTAAATTTAATGAGTTGTGGTGTCACAATATTTGATTCCTGTTCAACTGGGTGTTCTTGTGGCCCAAAATAAGGTAAACCTCTAGTAAGTCTTAGGTCTGAAGCATCCTTCAGATACCTACTAACTTCATTCCTACTGTAACCTCGTTGCATTAACCTATCATTCAGATTAGATAATTCAGTCTCAAAGCAATGTTCCATAGGATTGAGTCTAGATGCCCTGATGGCCTGCCCTCTCATGATGTTTCTAAAGACATGCGGGGGGTGCATACTTGATCTATATAGTAAGTTGTTACTATAACAACTTTTACGAAAGACCCCCGTGTTAATGATGTTATTATCAAGTCTTTCAATATACATGTCAAGAAACTCTATTCTGTGTTGTGAACTATTCTTTGTAAATTTGAGACATGTAGTAAGATTGTTCAAGGTCGTAAAGAACAATTCTAATTGTTCAGCTGTACCTTTCCATAAAATGAACAAATCGTCAACAAAACGTCGATAGAAAACAACATGTTGTATGAATAGATCTACCTTAAATAAATATTGCTCCTCCCAATGAGCTAAAAACATGTTGGCGTAGCTATTGGCACATGGTGTGTTACCGAATATATGCGCAATCATGGTGATTATTCAACCGTTAAGATTGACCTGATTACCTGTTTCTTGGAGTTAATATTAGAGAACAACTTGTTCATGTTTAATGAGCATATATATAGACAGAGAGATGGGGTAGCTATGGGCAAGTATGCACCCCCCGCATGTCTTTAGAAACATCATGAGAGGGCAGGCCATCAGGGCATCTAGACTCAATCCTATGGAACATTGCTTTGAGACTGAATTATCTAATCTGAATGATAGGTTAATGCAACGAGGTTACAGTAAGAATGAAGTTAGTAGGTATCTAAAGGATGCTTCAGACCTAAGACTTACTAGAGGTTTACCTTATTTTGGGCCACAAGAACACCCAGTTGAACAGGAATCAAATATTGTGACACCACAACTCATTAAATTTACCACACAGTTTACATCAGATAATTTACAACTGAGAGAAATAATGCACAAACATTGGAACATATTGCTAGTTGATGATGATCTCAAAGCGATAGTGGGCAATTATCCAAAGTTTTTGTACAAAAATAAAAAGAATTTGAAGAGGAAGCTTTGCTACACCAATACTACTCAACCAGAAAAGAACAATGGCTATACTAGACCTTGTGGACGATGCAATTTTTGCAGCTACATAGATAGTACCCCATATTTTTATCATCCGGATCTGAGAAAGCTTTTCTCAATCTTCGCTGAAGCAGATTGTATGACACCACATATAGTCTATTTAGCTATATGTCAGATGTGTTCCTCATTCTATGTAGGAAAAACTAATCGCCCTTTTAGGGATCGAATGAGAGAACACATCTATCACATCAAGAAAGGTTCAACACACAATGCTCTAGCTAAGCATGTACTGATGACAGACACCTCACACATATTCAATTTTAAAGCCCTTGAAGTGATATACCCAAACCCTAGAGGTGGTGACATCCACACATATACTGAAGGCAGGGAAAATGAATGGATACTTTTGAAAGCTGACAAAGGCCTAGGTCTCAACGAGAGAGCAAGTTTGAGACCGAAGTTGAGACAAAGAAGGAATATAAGATAAAACACAGCTTCTCATATATCTTTATGCAAAGAGAGGCATATATCCTTATGCAAAGAGAGGGGTATATTTGACTACACTTTTTAGCTAAAAGTCTTTACAGTTTATATTTTATTAGCGCAATTGCACACATATCTACATATTTTGCAAGAGTACATTCTTTTTTATGTTATTGTTTATAATATGAATAATGGTCTCAGTATAACAATTTATAGACATGAACATACATTGATATCTCGGCACAATATGCAGTTTTAGAACAGCATTTATTAGTAATATTAAGATGCATTTTTAAGTATATATATATATACATATTTGCTTAATAGTGTTTTATACAGTACACTATATGCATATGGTTAATACCAGTTGTTGAGATTTTCATATGTTTTTATAAGTTATATGTTTTTAGTGACCATTGCTTTTTTATATGTTTTTTAATACATTTTATATGCATATATTTTTTTGTCTGTACTTCAAGTTTTGAAATGTATGTGGTTATTTATCACACACAGATTCTCCACATAAGCATCTGAAATTTAAGGTTGACATGGATGTCCTCTTTAATAATTTTCCATGCTCAGAAGTGTGATTATTATTATTTTATAACAGATGGCATTTAGGTTTTGTACTTTTAGAGAAGTTATATGTTGTTATTTTCATAGATTATTGCATTTTTTATAGTTTTGTACATATATCTTTTACACATTTTTTGTTTGATTATAAGCTCTGAAATGTATGTAGCTATTTATTATACATATACATTCTATATGAGCATTTGAGAATTCAATGCTGATAAGGATGTTTCTTTAAATAATTCTTTAAGTCCAGAAGAGTAATTACCATTAATTAACAACAGAAGGTATATAGGCTCTGCATTTTCAGAGAAACACTGTCATAGATCTGAAGAAGCTGTGTAGCGAAAGTGCTTATCTTTTTATTTATTAAACAGTTTATTGGTATAAATTACCTAACTGTTTCGATTCATTTATTGGACTGTATCACAAAAGGATTTGAACCTGCCTACTCTGGGGTTTGTAACTGTCTAATTGATTAATCTTCACTTCACTCACCCCAGCGTTTAACCTACAGTCAGAGCAAGCAACTCGATTTATTTATATTACCAAATTGGTCTTATCTCCCTATTAACTTTGCCAGGCTGTTACTAGGATTAGTTAAGGTTAGTATAATGTTGTCTGCATATAGTAACTTCTTTGAGACTTAAATTACCCCATCCAAAACCATCTATGCCAAAATTTCTTATAAGCTGAGATAGGGGTTCTAAGTATATCACAAATAATGATGGCCAGAGCAGGCAGCCTTGCGTGGTACCTCTACTTATAACAAAAGGCTCTGATAGAGTGACCATAACTTTAACTCTTGCCATGGAGCCTTTATAGATTGCATTCAATTAGGAGTTTCATAAGTTTGGGAACCCCACCTTTCTTCAGACATCATATAAACATGGCTTTTCTCTCTAATCAAAAGCCTTCTCCACATTAAAGCTCACTATCATTGCAAAAATTCTTTTTTGAGTCACTTATTGAATTATAGTTAGGGCTTGCATTGCATTACATTCCTTTATAAATCTACACTGCTCTGGATGACTTAGCTGAAGCATAACATTGTTTAAGCGGTGAACAATTAAAGCCATTTTCATAATTTTAATGAACGGCAATTATACATTTTATCATGATTAAGAATTGCTGCTGACTGTGCATCCCTCCTTTATATATTGCTACAATTAGCCCTTCCTTCCATGACCCTGGGATTTTTTTTTTTTTTTGAGGTATGATTGCATTCATTGATTTTGTCTAGACTGAAAATATTCTGTCCTTTGCTGGTGCCAGTTCCTGTAAGGGAATAGTGTCAGTACCTGGTGATTTCCCCTTAGTTTGACCCATTGGTACTGTTTTCAATTCTTCCTCTGTAATTTCATTGGTTAATGTCATTTGCTGTTCCTCTGTCAAACTTGTGAAATCTACTTTTTTACTTTAAAATTTCCTTGCTATCAATTTGCATGGTGTATAATTTCTCACAGCAATTTGTAAATATTCTTAATATCTCACTTACCTTACTTTTTAAATTGCCAGATGGCCAGACTGTTAATCTTTTAAGTGAGGTATTTGCTTATTCACCATATTGTTGCTGCTGTCTACCTGACAGTAATGTGACAAACTATTGTATATTTATTGTATTTATGTATTTAACATTTACTTACCAGGAAAGTCCAACTGGGACAGAGCCCATTTTCAGCAGAGGCGCAGGGAGAAACTTTCCAGACACATGTCTTTGGAATGTGGGAGGAAACCAGAACACCCAGAGGAAACCCACATGAATGCAGGGAGGACATGCAGACTCCACACAGAAGGCAGCCAGCCATAAGTCAAACTGGAGAACCTCTTGCTGTGAGGCAACAACACTAACCATTGCACCACTATTCTTCTCCAAAACAGTATAAGCCAGCAATCTGATGGACTGCTGTGTATTTATATGGTGTAAGCCAGCAATCTGAGGGACTGCTGTGTATTATATGGTGTAAGCCAGCAATCTGAGGGACTGCTGTGTATTATATGGTGTAAGCCAGCAATCTGAGGGACTGCTGTGTATTATATGGTGTAAGCCAGCAATCGATGAACTGTTGTGTATTATATGGTGTAAGCCAGCAATCTGATGGACTGCTGTGTATTATATGGTGTAAGCCAGCAATCTGATGGACTGCTGTGCATTTATATGGTGTAAGCCAGCAATCTGAGGGACTGCTATGTATTATATGGTGTAAGCCAGCAATCTGATGAACTGTTGTGTATTATATGGTGTAAGCCAGCAATCTGATGGACTATTGTGTATTATATGGTGTAAGCCAGCAATCTGATGGACTGCTGTGTATTTATATGGTGTAAGCCAGCAATCTCATGAACTGTTGTTTATTATATGGTGTAAGCCAGCAATCTGATGGACTACTGTGTATTATATGGTGTAAGCCAGCAATCTGATGGACTATTGTGTATTATATGGTGTAAGCCAGCAATCTGATGGACTACTGTGTATTTATATGGTGTAAGCCAGCAATCTGATGGACTGCTGTGTATTTATATGGTGTAAACCAGCAATCTGATGGACTGCTGGGTATTTATATGGTGTAAGCCAGCAATCTGATGGACTGTTGTGTATTTATATGGTGTAAGTCAGCATTTTGATGGACTGCTATGCATTTGTATGGTATAAGCCAGCATTCTGATGGACTACTATGTATTTATATGCTATAAATCAGCAATCTGACAGACTGCTGTCTATTTATATGGTATAAGATAGCAATCTGATGGACTGCTGTGTATTATATGGTGGAATTCGGGAATTTGATGGACTGCTGTGTATTTGTATGGTGTAAGACAGCAATCTGATGGACTGCTGTGTATTAATATGGTGTAATCACATAACTCCCATTTGCTGGAAGAGTATTCCTTTATCTTCTTGATTTTGAAGTTCTTTTAATAACTTCACTATTTTTAATTTCTCATATACGGAAGCATTTGTTTGCTTTCTTTGCACATCATTAACTTTATTTACTGCTAACGTTCTCTCTCTTATATTATTTTTTTTCCTGTTTGCAAAAAATAGTACAACTAAAAAAGACAATTTTATAACAGTATTTTATTAATCCTGTTTCTAAGTTTTTCTATGTTTAAGTAATAAGATGGAAAGTGCCAAATCGTTTTGCTCCAGTCGGGTCCTGTGTCAACCTTCTGGTAGCTGTCATATATGCATGGTCAGATGTTCTTATCAGGCTTACTTTAATACTAGTAACTATTTCTTTATCTTTTTTTGTCTTCCCTTACTTTATCTATTTCTGACCACCCATGATTTCTCAGAGAGTAATGTGTTATTCTCCTTATTACAGCATTCTTATGTAGCTGGCATGTCTGTTTGAGCCATCACATATGTTGCAAGCTTGCACATTTCTCTTAAGTTTTTGGTCATCTTTATGTGTTTTTTTATGTCCCTATCTTTTCTTTCATGGAATATCATATTCCATTCTCCTGCAATTATTAAATACATCTCATAAAATTACAAATCTCCAAACATATATGTTTTGATATTGCAACAGTGGTAGGAGGGGATAAATATATTACTACTAAGGTTGCACCCTCATAAATCCCCTTTAACTGTGACATATCAGCCTGTCTCATGTCATAAATTATTTTTTACATTCATCATTGCATTCCTTTGTTTCAGTAATGTTACTTTTCTGCTCCTTTCTCCTTCATAGCTGTGCTCCCCAGAGTCTGTAAACTTCTGCTAGGCAGCTTTGTCTTGTTTCACCTAAGTGTATTTCTTTCAAGGCTACCAGGTCTGCCCCATTCTTTTTTAACAACTTAGAATCCTTGCTCACTTAGTAGGGCTTTTTAGACTATTTACATTCCAGGTGACAATACTTAACTAACTCATCGACTCTTTTGAACTCCAAGTCTCATCTACATACTAAGTCCATGATCCAGCTCTCTCATTCTAGCTGTTTTACTTCCCTTACAATGTTTTTTTCCCCTCCGGTATTGTTTTTAAGATTTCCAAATTTTATAGTTTGACAAATTTCCATTTAACCTCAAGTGTTTTCTTCTACCTAATAAACTCCAACTAATCCAGAGTTCTAAGATGAACAATATTTCCTAATAGTACAATAGAATATAAGCTATATTAGCTATATACGTAAACATAATATACTTGCCCTTCCAAGATAGGAGTGTTCACTCATTATAAAATGCAAATCTGGGGGGCTGGTACTACCTCCCAGGTGGTTAACATTAATTAAAGAGTATCTTCTGGGTCATACTCCACCAGCTTTATATTTATGCTAATTTCAGCTGTTCATTTATCAAGATGACCCCTAATTCTGGCTAGACTTTAAAAGCACTGTAGTACAAGTTCTTTATCTTATTATTTTGCCAATAATACTGTTGTCACTGTCAGGTAGCTCTTGCATTTGTTTACCATCCTTATTTCATCAGATTCTAAGATGGTCGCTAGCTAGGAAGCACACTTATCAGTCAGCTCCTGATGGAAATCTATAATCTTACCCAATCCGGGCTTCTGCACTTCTGCTACACCATCAGAAAACACAGAATACTGTATTAAACTACATACTAAAGCATCTTTTCAGCAGATTTGTAAAAAATACAATATTTTTATATACTTATCTGCAAGTTCAACGTGTGCTGACTCTGGGATTTCAGCAAGAAGCTCAGGCCTCATCAATAAACTACAGGAAACTACATAGAAAAATAAGAAACGTAGATAAATATAAGACCATGGACTTAAATGGTATCTCAAACATCAAAAACAAGACTTTCACAATTAACCTCACCAGAGAAAGAAGTCTGTACAAAGAGACAAAAAACTGTTAGACAACAAACTGATTTACAAAAACAGACTGCCAAAATGAAGACTGAACAACCTATCTTCATGGAAGAACTCAAGGCAGCTCTAACACCCTTGCAAGAAGAAATACACTCTTTTTCTACAAAACTAAATGTCTTTGGAAGTAATATAGATCAAATTTTAACTAGACTAGGGAAAATGAAGAGAAAACGGTACAGAATGAAACTAAAATAGAAAAAGTCCGACAAAGAACTAATGCCACAGAAAAAAACAGTGTTTGATATAAAACAAAAAATAATTGACTTAGAAGTCAGATCAAGAAGAAATCCCAGAAGCCTACGAACAAGCTTCTCTGCATAATGCAATTAAAGAAGTCAATGAACTATTCTTGGACAACAATGCTATAGTTCAAAATATTACAGCAGAGAGATTCCACAGAGCCTTAAGAAAATCACAAACTCCTTGATGCCCCTAGGCAAGTCTATGTGAGAATATTAAATGCAACTCATGCTAATATGATTATACAAGCTGGTAAAGCTAAAAAACAAATCATTTGGAAAAGTAACAAAATAACAATTGCACGTGACTCACCCATAGCTATCAAGTAACAGAGACAAATTCTATCACCTTTCTGTGCATACTTAATAAAAAACAAAATAAAATTCCAAATGAACTATCCTGCCTCCTTACAATTGCAATACAAGGGATCCACATAACAAGCAAAATGTAAAGATGAAGCAAACATAGTTTTCTTAAAAGCATGCAATGAGATCCCTTCAAATAAACAGTAAAATGGAAGTAACAGTAATACCAGAATACCGGCGTCACTGATATTTTTAAGCATTATTTTGTAGTTTCTGGATGTTTCTTACATTTATATTGCAAGGAAAAGGCTTGTTAGGCTTTCCTTTCAGTTGCAATATTCTACAGCCATTTTTTCCAGAAAGTTAAGCCACCTCAGATGTCCCATGACCTTTGACCTCACATTGCAGATGTCAAGTAACTCATACAGTGATGTCAGAGCCAAATCAAGTCTACATCAGCCTAGAAGTCCCAAAAAGAAAGAGAAAAATATGTGATTACACTCAAAGAGCCTCCAGTTTGAACAGAATGCCATCCAGGAAGTAAGTTGCTGTATTAAAATGCTGGAAATCAAGAGACAACTGCAATTAAGGATTTGAAACTATTTATTGCTCCATAATCTCACAGGTACTGAAAACCTTCCTTAAATCACTAGCATTAGTAAAGTAAAGGCAGGTGTAGAAGAAGAATATATTTGTAAATTACTGACAGTTTGAATGATGGAAGCTAAAAAGCAAGACTTTAACAAGAAAAGAAGGAAAAAAAGCTAAGGTTAATGGGTTCTCTGCAGAATAAGACTGCTCATGAAGAAAAGAAATATTATAACATAGAACTTTGTTGCCATACTCTTGTAAATACAACTGACTTTACGTTCATTCAAATGTTTTTTTTTTATCAATTAACAGTAGGAGTTCTAGAGAAAGGTCATTGCTGGAACCTGTGTTCTGAGAGACTGCTTTCCAATCTATCTACAGATATACAGAGCTGAGTATATATTTTTTTGGTTTTAGAGTTTGTTAATTGTTGCTTAGATCTCTGTTGAAACTGTTGTCTCCCTGTTCTGAGAGACTGCTTTCCAATCTATCTGCAAATATACAGAGCTGAGTATATTTTTTTGGTTTTAGAGTTTGTACTGTTAGTTGTTGCTTAGATCTCTGCTGAAACTGTTTTGTCACACCCACTCTCACAATTTTAGGTTCTAGTTTAAATTTGGTGGCTTTTGCAGTTGCCCACCCCACTGTAGATTTGATCTGGGACACTACCCTAGTCCCATCTCTTTACCACATTCTACCTAATAAACTCTTTCTGCACTTGCTTTTAGTCCTTTTTAATTTAATTGCAATTTTTTAAACTGTGTTTGGTCTAATATTGCTACATACTCAAGTGTGCTAGCTTATCCGTGGTGGTGCAGCGGTAGCGTTGTTGCCTCATAGCAAGAGGTTCTCCCATTCGATTCTCGGATGGAGTGCGGGGAGTGCCTTCTGTGTGGAGTCTACATGTACTCCCCGTGGATGGGTGGGCATTCAAAAGACATGCGTAAATGGGCGTGCCTTCGTTGAACGTTGAACGTCGAGCTGGCACCTCGGCGTTCATTAAATTCTACTGCCAATCATTAGCGGACCGGAGTTCCGCTGTGGCGACCCCTAACCGGGAAAAGCCGAAAGACAACAACAACAACTCAAGTGTGCTAGCTTGCACTGCATGTGAATTGTTTTTACTACTGTTTTTGCTACTTTTCTGTACAAAAAAAAAAAAAAAAAACTGTAAGCCTGTTTCCTACCTTTCCTGTAACTAGTGTTCCAACTACAGATTTGCTGTATCCAGTACTGTATGTAAGCTTCTGAGCCCCCCAAGCTGTTCTGTGTTGGAGGGAAGCCTTCTAGCTTATCAGTGGGAGTGGTAAGCACTAGGTAACCTGTCTACTACATAAGGAGTGGTTCTGGCTCAGAAATTGTAATTATTGGCTGTTTAGGCAATCTCTTCCATCTCTCTCAACTTTCTGATTTGAAAGCCTGCATTTGCACTTGTTTCTGTCCTGTAACTCGTCTAGTGCAGATACAGATTCTTAGTTTTAGCACTTAAATTTGCTTATTCGTGCTCAGCACTTGTTCAGAACTTGTAAGCACTAAATAAGATACTAATTACTGTACCACTCAACCTTCCTCATTACCTAGAAGAAAACAGTTTTTGTACTTACTTTTTTCACTTGCTTAGAGAAAAACAGCTCTTGTACTCACCTTCCTCACTTATCTAGAGGAAAATAGTTTTTTATTCAGGCATGTCCAAGGGTCAGCTCCCAGTGTTCTCTCCTGTCTATCTGATGAATCTGGGCATCTTGAGGCAATGTAGAAATTGACTCGTACACTGACAACCCTCTCCTCCTGCCACCCAACACTACAATCTGTGAGAGATGCACTTATCTATTCAAACTGGAGGTAAAGCTCTCTCCAACCAAGACTGAACTTGACAGTCATGAGGAGAAGGTAAACATTTGCACCACACCACACTTATCACATAGTCTCACTAAATCTACACCATCAAAATCCACACATAGTAACACAAAAACATTTGCAGAGGTTCTTAATAATAATCTGTCTAAGCAACAGTGATCTCCAAAGCAGAAATGCAAGCAACCTCCATCCCCCAACACAATCCAAATGACACATAGCCCACAGACTCAGTGTGCCACTCAACCAAGCCAATAAGGCCAAACAACATACCCAACACACTAGTCATAGGTGCCTCTATAGTCAAGCACACTGATGTCCCACTCACCAGGCTAAACAAGGAGAAGGTTACTGTCAGCTGCCTGTCGGGTGCCAGGATCCGCCACATAACCCACACACTCAGGTCACTCCACAACAAGTACAAATATGACTCTGTCATTGTCCATGTTGGTGTGAATGACCTGAGACGTACCTCCCTGGACTACATGAAAAGAGTCATGGAAGAGCTCTCCAATCTTGTAGCCCAGGCAGGTATGACCCTATCTCTGAGTATCATTCTGCCATTGCCCAGAATGATACCGCAGTACAAGGACAAAATGATTGACTTCAACAATTGGCTAAGCATCTGGTGTCATTCTAAGGGGATCCAGTATCTGTCTGCTTGGGATGACATGGTCGACAGACCATGATGCTTTGCCACAGATGGACTGCACATGTTGCTCCTAGGATTCCGGATACTGGCTGCCCCTATAATGCCTTTTTTAGGCAAGGTTCATATAACAAATTCACCACCGTAACAGGAACAGGCAAGCAAAAACTGAGGGTAATGCTACTCAATGCTAGAAGTCTAAATCTCAAAATGCACTCAATCGAGGCACTCCTTAAAATGGAGAACATTGATATCTGTGCAGTGACTGAGACCTGGTCCAAGGCTCCAGAGAGCACCCCTGCACTACCAGGCTATACCTCATACCACACTTTTCGGCCATGTAATCTGGACCGAAACACCAAAGGTGGAGGTGTGTCCATATTCATTATGGATATCCACACCTCCAAGCTAGTTGCTCAGCATGCATAAAGAAAGAAACGGCTTCAGGTAAAACCCAGGTGCACAAAACCAGAACTATATATAACCAGAACTACACCGAGGTGCCACACAATAGCGTATTTAATATTAAAGGTGCTATTGTGTGGTACCTCGGTGTAGTTTTGGTTATATATAGTTGCTCAGCATAATGCATCCGAGGTTATCGAAGTGCAACAAACTCTGGTCAAAACTGCAATCCAAATTGTAGCTTGCTACAGATCCCCCACCATGCCCCAGGAATCCCACTCCTCTTTTCTTGATATACTGGAAAATATTAGGGTTCAACCAAACACCCTAATAATGGACGACTTCAACTACCCCACCATTAACTGGGAGAACTACTTGTGTACCAACTCCTTAGCTCAACGCTTTCTGGAATTCATAAACTCCAATGCCTTGGATCAACTTATCCACACCCCCACCAGGGGCAACAATATCCTAGACCTAGTCATTACCAACATAAGTGACCGGTGTTCCACAACTGAAGTCAACTCCTCGTTGGTCCGATCCGACCATAAGCTAATCATCCTTGATATCCACATACTGCCCCCACCCCCCATTAAGGAAACCACAGTAAAAAATTTCTCCAAAGCCAACTTCATGCTTCTTAAGACAGAAGTGGTGAACTTCATGACACCCATGCAGATGGACAATACAGTTACAACTGCTGAATCCTACACAGATGCACTCTATAAGCACTTACATGAGTGCATGTATCATGCTATCCCAAACAGAACCAAGACGCTATCCTCCAAAAAAGGAAGCCAATCTGGTGGACCCCTGCCATAAACAAACTGTACAACAGAAGGAAGAAACTGTTGCAAAAGAGAGTAAAATCCCATGAGTGGTGGAGCTCCCTGGTCAGCCTCAGTAAGAAGCTGAAATCCTTTATATGATCCTCCAAAGCTAGCTACAAAAACAAAATTGCCACTAATTCTAAGGGCAACCACAAAGCATTCTATAGCTATGTCAAGAATCTCAATGGCAACACCCAGATCTGCTCTGAGTTAAAGCACAACAGCTTGAAAATTACAGAACCAAATGATATTGCCAACATCCTGGTAGATAAGTTCAGTGCTAACTTTACCCTGCCACCCCCTAAAGGGCCCATATCTATAGAGGAAGAATGCAGAGTCCCTGTAATCACAACTACACAAGTAGAAATTGCACTCTCTTTAGCCAAAAACACAGCATCCATGGGACCAGACAACATCCCAGGCTGTGTTTTACACAAACTTCAGAACAAACTGGCTCCGCACTTAAGCAACATGTTCAATAATAGCCTCACATCAGACTTTATGCCCACTGAATGGTGCACAGCAACAGTTATCCCACTCCACAAAGGGGGAGGCACCACTGATCCCAGGAACTATCGACCTATTAGCCTGACAAGCCTGGTCTGCAAGGCCAGGGAATGTATCATCATGGAACTCATAAACAAAGACATTGGTAACCTCCAAACTCTGGATACCACCCAGTTCGGGTTTGTGAAAAGCAGATCATGCGTCCTGAACCTGATCGAGTTCTTTGAGGCAGTCACCAAAGCTGTAGATGAGGGTAAGGTGGTTAACTCAGCCTATCTTAACCTCGTCAAGGCTTTCAACACCATCCCCCATTCAGGAATTATAGCTAAACTCACTAAACTAGGTATAAATCCCTACATCACAAGATGGGTTGCCAACTGGCTCACTGACAGAACCCACACTGTAAAAGTTGCAGACTCCAAATCTGACCTCAAAGCAGTGACAAGTAGAGTAGCACAAGGTTCCTTCCTGGGACCTCTCCTCTTTGGGTATCTACTTCTCTGAAGTGCAGGCTAACACAGAAGGCCGCTGGCTAATGAAGTTCACAGATGACTGCAAACTAGGAGCCATAGTCAAGTCCCCAAATGATGTGGACATCATACAGAAGGCTCTCGCTGAGACAGATGCCTGGTGTCAGAGCCATGGCCTCTTAGCTCAATGCCAAAAAGTGCAGTGTCATCCCCTTTGGTAAAAACTCTGTACCCATGAACTACCACATAGGCAGCAATCTACTTAACACCGGATGCATGATAAGAAACCTTGGGACCCAGGTGGACAGTAGTCTCTCCTTTGATAATCACATTGCCACAGTAGTCAGGAAGTCCTTCTACATGGCACACCTCATCATAAAAGGGTTCTCATCCAGGAAAAAAGAGGTCATTGTTCCCCTCTACTCGACACTCATTAGACCCATTATAGAGTACAATGATCCTTTTGGAATGTACCTCACAAGACATCTGCAGCAGATGGAAAGGCCACAGAAGTACCTCACAAAGAGGATTACTGGCCTCAAACAAATGCCCTACACTGACCGCCTCAAAAAACTCCAGCTTTACTCTGTAGCATATTGCCTACTCTGAGGTGATCTCTGCCTAACATATAAAGCTATGTCAAACCCAGAGCTGTTGGACATACTACACCTAAAGAAATCCCAATCCCTCTGAGCTACATGCTCTAGGGACCTAAACCTTGCAAACACAATAAACAGGACATGCTGGAGGGATAGATTCCTGTCCCAGAGACTTCCCATACTCTGGAATAGGCTACCCATCTATGTCAAGCAAAGTTCTTCATTAGCACTCTTCAAGAAAAATCTTGGGCCGATAACCTAGTACCTACCTATGAACCTATGAATCTATGATAATAGTATGTGTATTAGATGCTGTGATGCCCACGCCCTGGCTCAACAATCAAGGAGCCTAAATCCTAAGAATCCAAAAACCAGGTAAGGCAGCAAAAAGGAACCTCCAAGGAAATAGCGTATCAAAAATTTATTAACCGCTTTCGTCAGCAAGACTTCATCAGAATACAGAGTAAAGTAAAAACAGGATTATATAGCTAAAATCTAATTACAAACATCACATGTTCAACAGAACAATTAGTAAAAACATTCAGAATTTAAAGAGACAGTATCATTGTTATTCTAAGTAAAGTAATGTATTAACATTACTTTTATTAATTTTGAGTTTACGATATTTTAAAAAGCATTTGATATTAATGGAATCATTAATACCAGGATAGCAGTCAGATCTTAATTTAATCTGCCAATGTGTCTCACGTTGCATGAGATAATTTTTAAAATCCCCACCTCTCAAGTCCCTATTACAGACTTCAAGAACAGAAAATAAAAACTTCCTAAAGGATGAACATTTAATCGAATGTTTGTACAAAGCATTAGTGTTATCACATTTTTTAATGCTATACAAATGTTCCCTTATCCAGATTTTTAACTGTCTGGTCGTCATACCAATATAAAAGGCATTACAGGTGGAGCACAATGCAATGTATATCACCCCTTGGGTGCAACAGTTAACAAAACCAGGAACAGTAAGGGTCCTGGCATAAGAAGTCACGTTCACATATGGTCCTATGGAGATAAATCTACACATGTTACATTGGTTGCAACAATGCATCCCTCTCTTAACAGTAAGGGGGAGCATTGTTGTAAGTAACCATAGTGTCATGATATTCTAAGATCTTTTTAATGTTAAAATCATTCCGTTGTACAAAAAACGGCTTATCTCCAAGAACATTAGAGATATCCGAGTTCCCCCTGATGACCCTCCAGTTTTTTGTCAACATCTGTTGAATGCGTCGGCAATCAGAACTCATACGTAATGAACAGACCAAGTTAGTGTTGACTGCATCGTCAGATTTGTGTAAAGTCAAACACCCTCCATCATCAAGGTTGTTCAACAGAGGTGGAAATTGTGTGTCACGTTTACCCCAAATTTCATCGGCAGTTTGCCTCAACTTAGTAATATCATACCCTCTCTCAATAAAAAGAGACATGATGAAATTAAATTCAAGTTCTAAATCACTTAACTTAGAAGTCATGCGAGAGGCTCTAATTAGTTGCCCTCTTGGAATATTATTTATAATGTGCCTAGGGTGTCCACTTTTAAAATGGAGATACCCATTGCTAAATGTTTCCTTCCTAAAAATTCTAGAATGGAATCTTTGCTCAATGTTATCCCACAACAAACTTACGTCCAAGAAGTTGACATTATTCCCAATCGTACCCTTAACAAATTGTAAATAGGGACATAAAGAATTAATTTTTTTAATAAATGTATCTACCTGAAGAAAATCACCTTCCATGATGAAAATCAAATCGTCAACATAACGTGCATAAAACAAAATGTATTTATTAATTAGACCAGAAATAAATTCATGTTCCCACCAAGTTAAAACGGTATTGGCATAAGCCGGGGCAGCCGGTGACCCCATCGCTACCCCTCTCTTTTGACGATAATAAACCCCATCAAATAAAGCCTAAATCCTCACCACTAACACCAGATAGGGCATGTCATATAAGAGGAAATGATAAATACACACAGTAAAGTACAATTTCCCTTAAGTGCACACAGAGATCACATTCAGTCTGGGGCTGGTTGCTCCCTTTCTCCCCAGGTCCCCTGTAAGACTCCCCACTGGCACAGCTATAGGGTCCAGATCTCAGCCTAGCTGGAAAGCTAACCTCCAGTACCCTCTCTGTCCAATCAGTGCTTCACATCCCTGCCCAAGTAGCTAACACACACACACTGTGAGATAAGTATTTATACATCTTCTCCAGCTGTGCCCCTTTACTCAGACTATACGGTAGTAATCACTGCCACCACCAGCTAATAATTATGAGCTACCCAAAGGCCCTTAAAAGGGTGTCCAATTATTACTGTGCAATATTATTATCCAATTGGTAGTGTAGCCCAGGGCTAAAGCTATAGGAGTGGCTTAGCCAGTAAACACTATAAATAGGCAATGTACTCTAGAGATTAACTTATCTCTACATAAACCAGCCACAGTTGAGAAGGGTTTAAAAATATTTAATAATAAATACTAAAAACACAAGACAATACTACTACACCACAGTGCTATTCAAGAGTTCAGAGATCACACAGAAACTTAAAACAATACAGTAGGAAAGTTCTGATATAACAGAAAAACACTTAGTATAATCTTTATAGTCCTAGCTATTCCTACAAGAAACAATACTTCTAAGATAACTTACTTAAGACAACAGGCAGTGCTGTAGGTTAGATGTCCAAGATCAAAATGCGTAATAATTTCTGGTTCTCACTGTTTAAATTGAAACTGCAGTTCTGATAAAACATTACATCATTTGTTTATACTTTCTTGGTTCCCAGGCCATACAGAAACCGCATTTACATTATTTTACACTTAGAGCAATAAAGGACATTCCACATGTAAATTCTGGTCATTAACTTTAGCCTTAAAACAATAGGCAGGATGCTTACTCCAGACTCATCGACTTCAAATTCTAACTTCAGAGGAACAGACATAAAGTAATTTTAATTTCAAAAGACTATAAGAAATGCTTGACTTAGTTTTCCTTACAGCAGATGGCAATGTTGCCACATTGTTGAAACAGCATTTCTTTACATTTAAGACATAAGCCTGTATTTTACATTTATATTTACAAATGCCAGAATTATGTATCAAAATCTATTTGACTAGGCTGGCAGCCTTCACCCTTCTCTACCAGTCTTCACAGATGCATTTTAATTTGGAGAATATAAAGGAACTATATTTTATCTGCTTGTCTAGAGGAATTATAAGAATGGTAGTATATAACATCTGCTCATACCATATTGTATAATGCACACTACAGTTAATGAGTCCATTGCTCTATTAGTTCAGTTTTTTTTATTCCTGTACTATATATAGCACTCAAAAGAAGGTTAAAGAAAAGGTTTATAGCTAGACATATGGAACCTTTTACAAGGTTATATATTATATTGTATATGATCAGTACAAGCCATAAGTTAAACAAAATGCCTAATTGGGTTAAAAACATCTATTATTTTCATAACTAAGTTGCTGGCTGGGTAGCGTTTACCCTAGCAATGTTGTGATGTTCTTTGGAATGCAAAATAATTATTGTATGATAGTTAAAACTGTATATATTTTCAGTTTTTTTTCAGTTCTATGAGTATGTTTATATTAACTGTTTACTGGACTAACCCTTCCCTTTCAGAGGATAGTGGTAAGTGGTTAGGAACTAGGGAATTTCTGAAAGAGTGTTATGTCACTTCCCCCTCTCGTGCTTTTGCGTCCCAACACCCATCAACTAATAACCACAATGTTTTGCCAAATACTCTCCTCATAGCACACATATGTATTTCAGCTAAAGGACTATTCAAATTAATATTCAGTTTAGATGATTAACATAGCCTCATGGAATATAAATGGCTTACAAAACATTAAACAGAAAAGGCTAGTTATGCACCTTATATACAAATCGAAGTAAGATATAACTTTTTTTGTTGGAAACTCATATGACTATGGAACAATGGATCAAGGGTACAGAAAAAACACTAAGTGGGTTCAGCAAATAATAGAAGCTGGTGATAGTGCCACATCAAGATGGACAGCTATAATAGTCAAGAAATCATTTTAAATGGAGCATCATTAAACATAGTATTGATACAAAAGTAGATGGTGCTATATCACATGCTTATATCCAGCATATATATATATATATATATATATATATATATATATATATATATATATATGGGCCTTGCAACTATCAGCTTGATTGTTTAATTGAAATATATAAGTTATTATTAAAGCACCCAGAACATCTGATTATAATTGGCAGAGATTGGAACATAACAATAAATCCATCCAAAGACAGATCAAATATAAATTACACTCAGTATCCTCATGCCACAACCTTTCTATCAGAACTAATTGATGATTTCAACTTAATAGTTCCCTTTTATCTTAACAACATAGGCAGTCTAAGTAGCAGATACACATATTTCTCCCCATACCTTAAGACCTGGTCTAGAATTGACATATTTCTAATTTCTCAAATCTTTGCTGTTTATGAAGTACAATATAATCTAGAACCTAGATTAATATCAGATCACTCAAAAATAAATTTAACAATAACACAAACTTAAAAGAGATATACTACCCACAATACCTCAAACTGGACTTTAAACTCAAACCTGGTGAAAATTAAAGAAGTGGAACAAGAGATTATAAACTCCATTATTCATTTAAAAGAAAACCCTTTTAAATAATGATAGTTCTCTGGATATTCAATGGGCAGCCTTTAAAGCCACTACTAGGGGTACCTTCATCCCAAAAGCATCATTCTACAAAAAACAAAAAAGTGAAAAAATAACTAACATAAAGGGCAAGCTAAAACAAACTGAAATAGAATTACAAAGAAACCACACTCCCACTCTTGAGAAAGAAATGGCAAGTCTTCAAAAACAATTAAATGAGATCCTAATGCAACAATATACATTTATTGAACTAAGGATGCTATATATATATGAGGAATGGGCTCAGACCCCTTCCAAAATGCTAGAAAGACTTATCAATGTAAGGAACCCCGCATGTAAAATACAAGAAATAAAATATAAAGACAAAATTCATAACTCAGGTAATGAAATAGTATGGGTTTTTGAAGAAATATTTCAATCCATATATGGTCCACAAGATCATATTAATGACAACCTTTTCCAAATCTTTGTGGATAACTTAGACTTCCCTCAGATCAATGACTCACAATATAATAGTCTTAAAAGTCCATTGACAGAAGAGGAAATAAATAAAGTGATTGAGAAGTTAAGATCTGGGAAAGCTCCTGGTCCTGGTGGATACATGGCAGAATTCTATAAACATTTTAAGCAACAATTAACCCCAGTACTTTTAAAGCTATACAATTATATAATTGAAGTTGGGATATCAGACCTTTATTTGAACAATTCCAAAACCATACTTATAACAAAACCAAATACAGACCCCACAATTCCAAACAACTACAGACCTACAGCTTTGATACATATAGATTTAAAGATATATTCAACTATTTTAGCACATAGGATGCAAAAAGTAGCTCCAACTTTAATTGCACCTAAACAACTAGGCTTTATGAGTCAGAGGCAAGTATGGGACAACACATTAACCACTGATGCCCTATCCCACTTATGTGTCAAGGATAAATCCCCTAGGTATGTTTTATCAGTTGATGCAACAAAAGCCTTTGACAGAGTCAATCAACAATTCCTCCTCTTTGTAATCTTTCAATTTGGATTCCCTAAAGAATACATAGAAATGATCAAAATGTTATATAGTAAACCAACTACAACTCTGGATATTAATAAGAAATTCCCTAACCCAATACAAATGCTTAATGGCATCAGACAGGGATGCCCACTCTCACCAATCCTGTTTAATTTCTATATAGAAGTATTATTACTACAAATAACTCAGAGAACATATCATCACCTTATTTTGATATCTAAAACCCAAATAAATACACGGCCTTTGCAGACGATTTCAATATCTACTTTCAGTATCCAGATTCTGACTTAAATAAAATCCTATCATCCATAGAATAGTTTTCCCTAGTATCTAACTATGAAATTAATCCTAAGAAGTCAATTATATACCCAATTAATACCCTGGGACATAAAGAATTTTATTTTCTAGAGACAAATGTTAAAGTGCAATATACGCTGAAATATTTAGTTTTAATCTTTAACCATACACAATCAGGTATGTTCAATAACAATATCGCTAAAACCTGGTCCAATGTAATAGGTAACATTAACAAATGGGAAAAGCTTAAACTATCTACCTTATCAAATGCTTCAATAGTCAAAATGAATATACTGCCTAAGATTTTATACCATTTGAATGCCACCTTCATGAAAATTCCAGCTACCTTCTTCAACAAGATGAAAGTTCGACTAGCAAAATTCATATGGTACCCAAAAAGTGCAAGAATTCGCTATAATAAACTAATACTATGAAAAGATAAAGGAGGTCTCAGCCTTCTTGATTTTCAACTGTACTACGAAATTATTAATGTAGCAAGCGGCGCAGTGGTGCAACGGTTAACGTTGTGACCTCACAGCAAGAGGTTCTCCGGTTCAATTCTCAGCTGGGGTGCTTTCTGTGTGGAGTCTGCATGCCCTCCCTGTGTTTACATGGGTTTCCTCCAGGTACTCTGGTTTCCTCCCACATTTCAAAGACATGCTTCTGGAGTGTTTCTCCCTGGGCCTCTGCTGAAAATAGGCTCTGTTCCTAGTCAGACTTTCCCAGTCAACAAATGTATCATGCAAATAGCTAACCGTGGCCCAAAAGGCAATGAATGGTATCCACTATGGATTAAATTATTTCACCAAAATATTACAACATCTAAAGTTAACCCAAAAGCGATTCCCTTCTTAAATCAAGATATCCTTAAGATAACAAAAATTCACCCAGTCTTAATTAATAACTGTGAAATTTTCAAGAAATTACTAATATCAATAAATTTTAAAGACACGATTATTCTGCTACAACCAATACATAACAACCCAGATGTAAAATTAGCAAACTCCATGGTAAACCTAGATAAATACCCATTAATAAAAAAATTATACTGTATGGGACGTCTATGGAAAATATAATAAATCTACTTATAGAAAACAATAATTATAAAGTGATAATTAAACAAATCCTATACTTAGTATAATAACCAAAGATATCAATGTATTTGAGCAAGATGTCAAATTAGCACAACAAATTCAAAAATTGCTCTTAAATAAAAAGAAAATGCTCTCAAATACATATAAATTAATAGCAAAAGTTAAATATCAAAATACAATACTTTTCTCAAAGTTTTGGGAAGAAAAATGTAATACCATAACATAATCAGAAGGAATCAGGTATTAGAAATATTATGAAACTGACGCCAAATAAAAAATTAATATACACTCAGATCATGATTTTTAATAATGCATACCATACACCTGTATACCTAAACAAATTCAATCCATCTAAGTCACCTTCTGTCCCTTCTGTCCTATTAAAGAAGCAGATATCCTCCACATCTTCTGGAGCTGCAAAACAGTTTCTAAACTCTGATGCTCACTAAGATTACACTTAGAGAAATCAAGCTATTCAAAATTAACGTTGTCATGGGAGACAGCAATACTGCATATATTCAAAAGCAAGAATGATAATGTCTTTAATCACATAATAATAAGACTATGCACCCTATTAAAATCTTACATAGCAAAGAACTGGATAGACAGATCAAGACTAACCTGGTCAGAATACAAAAGCAGGGCCAAAAAACCTATGTTGGCTAAGAAGCTTTATACAAAAAGTCAGAAGAATCAAACTTCAGCTATCAGAATTACTGCAAAACATTAACTGATATATTATCATAAATTCCAAGACAAATGCTAATAAAACAAAGATAGCAAACACATCTCTTAGCTGGGAGTAGTAACAGCATTATCCAAGGTGACAATTTTTTGTAAATATCTTTATAAGGTTTAGTAGAGTAGACTGATATCTTTGTGTAGGTTGGTGTTGTACTTCTAAATTTGCTCTCATTTGTCACTGTAATGTACAAGTGAAATGTTAAAATTATATTACCATGACTAACACATAACATAACCATTTCCTTGTGTTTATCCAATACTGTATTCCTAGCTATTTCAAATGTTATATAGCAAAGTGTGTATTATCTATTGAATAACTTCCTCAAATTAAACATTCAGTAACATTCAACTGTACCACACTTACATCTTGTTTATCTCTCTACATGTATTTTATGTAAGAAAATATTCAATAAAAAGATATTTGAAAAAAAAAAAAACATCTTTATTTCATCACTATGAATGAGCGCCTTTTACTGTCTTGATGTGGTCTGTCCCTCATGGACATGCTAAAATGTTTATTTTAAATAGGAACTAGAAAGTGTAACCAGCATCTGCTAAGACTTGTCTTTTATCTCCCTTCTGAGGTACCAGATCAGGCAGTTTGCCTATTCCATATAAACAGATGTAAGCCCATTCCACCAATTTGGATTTCATGTATACTATCATGTATACTAAATAATCATTTTGTTCTGTTCATTCGGGAAGACCTACAATTCGCTGGCTTTTCTTTCATGCTGTCTTCTTGAGCAATCACCATGGCAGTAAGAAGATTTAGCCTTGTATCTTTGGCTGCCACTTTAGACTTCAGTTCTTCATTCTCATGAAGCAATGTCTGAGTAACATTTGAATGCTCAGTGACAGCCTCGGTTATTTCTTTCAGCTGCTGGTCATTGTCTTTCATATAACTGTCAAGTTTGGAGTTCATAATTTACATTTCTTTGTAAATTGTCAGCGACATAACTTTGGGTTCTTTATCCTCTGATGAACGTATGTTCAACAGGTTTCCTAATCTTAGCTCTCCTCTGCTTTTTGAGAAGTGGCAGTTTTGTACTGCTTATATTTACTTTAACTTTTTTTTTTTTTGCATCATATTCTGTGTGTTTGAGTTTCTTGACACCATCTTTGCAAATGTAAAGTAAAGCGTTCACCAGGTCATCTCAATACTTGACTTAGTATATAATTGTAGAAGGGAGCATTATTCCACTTTACTGTCACAGTCGTGTCATATCACAACTTTAGTTTAATATTGAATCACCTTAGCATCATTACATACTGCAGTATTCATTGGACAATTAGCAAATATTTTTTTTTCCATTTCACCCATTTTAAACTAATCAGGGACTTGGCCACACATAGCTTTCAACTTCTTTGCTCAAGAATCCAGGACAAAACTCAAAGTAATATGGGAACAAAAGACTGAAATCGGTGTCAAATTTGAATTATCACTCTACTTTACTTAACAAGTTAACAGATCAAAACATTTTACAGCAACACAAATAATCCTCAGTGACTTACCAGAAAATCAAATGTTTTTTGAAAGGACAAAAATATGAGGCAGAATGATGGATCCATCCATCCACAGCCCCTTTTTCCCATTTTTCCACATGGGGTTGGGGTGTCACTTCAACAGTTACAGTCATCTAGAGCCAAGGTTTATACCACAGAGTGGCTAGCCCTTCTGTGGTAGTTCATCTACACCACATACTCGCACTCACATTCACACCTGTGGCCAATTTAGATGGCTGTTCTGCAAAATTAGGGACAGCTAAGGTTTATGCTGCCATATGTTTTTCATGTTGTCTCTTGATGTCCATTGTACTAGTTCAGAATTTTTATACCCATTGAATATGGCCACAAGCATACCTGCATGTTTCCTAAATGCAGTTCCCCACAGTAATGCTTTTGTGAGATGAGGCCAGTGCTATATATGATGGCATTGTTTGCCTTCCTAACTACAGAGGCTGTAGCTTTCTGCAGCAGTTTAAGTGGTTCAGACATAACACACGCAATGATTGTAATCATAGTACTGAGTGCATGTAAAAATGGATCTTGACTGCCATGATGTGATAAGCTGTCCTGATCGTCTCTTGTATTTATGTGGCATTTGACAGGTATGATACAACTAATGTCATCTCCTCTTTTTTAATCTACATGTAATTGGCCCAAGCTGTAAGGAAAGTTGGGACACATAGACTGACTAATAAAGTTGAAAGCTTTCTCTGATAACTTAGTTCTCTGTTTCTGGAGCACTTCAATAAAATCCCTATGGTGTTGCAACTCTGTACCCATCTACCATTATATCTCCACATCCACTCTGCCTTTACTCCTGAACAAACCCCAATAAAGTTAAACACTAACACTTGAAGCATCCTTCCACACTTGGTCCCAGAAAGCAGTCCATTAATTTATTGGGGAGAATGATGACCATGGTTTAGAGGTGCTGCTGTTCATCTAAACCATTTCACATTTAGCAGCAAATCTCTCTTATGTATGGTGTAGATCATAGGTGCATAGGTACTTACTAGGCCATTGATCCTTAAGGATCTTTAAAAGCCAAGCCATGCATTGCCATGAAGTTTTTAGCCCTTATATTTTAATTACAAATAACCCAGAGATAAGTAGAACATTTACAGGTTGCCCCTATCCATGAAAGATAAGGGTGCTAAATTTTGATGTGGGGGGGCGGGTAGGAATACCTAGTCATACATCCAGGTTACATTTGAATTAGTGTAAAATAATTATTTTGCCTTATGTAGAGAAGAATGTGATTCCAAGGAAGTGGTATTCTCTGTGATACAGATCTACTGCTTCAACATGTTGTATTTATGTTGCAAAAGAGAGTTTGATCTCTTGAGCAGGTGATTATGCCCTTATCTGACTTTTCTGGGTTATATCTATGAGTCAGTTTGCTATCTAATGAGTCAAATAGGGTGTATAATTTAGATGGAGTTGTTTATCTATGTTACCTGAGTGTGATGTGGTTTCAAATGCTTTTTCAAGGTCTAAATATGTAATATGTATTAATTTGCCCTCATTCATTAGTTTTATTACCTTTTCAAATAAATGAGACCAGTTTAGTAGGTAGGTAGGTAGGACCTGCACTTAACAAAGCTGAACTGGCTTGCATTGAATATTTGTAGGTTACCTATGTCCTTATATATTAATTCCATAATGATCCTTTCCATAGCCTTACAAACAAGGCAGCTGATGTTTCTATAGTTCCCTTGTATCCATTGATCACCCAACTTTGTGCAAGGGGATGGCAGTTGCTGTCATCTATTCATCCAGCACAAAGTCTGTTTGTAGGCTGACACTGGATAGCCTTTGTAAGGGAACTGACAAGTCCTGTTTCAAGCTTTCTATTAAGCAACCTGGTATGTTATCTGACCCCATATAAGCAGAGTTCTTGGTCTTGGATAGTGACTTGAGGACTTATGGCAGATATAGGGGCGGTAAAGATGTGGGTATGAATCTAGGAAAGTAGGAGTGGAGATGGTGGGTGAAGTTAGAGCTAAATTTATCATTTACTAGATTGGCTACATCCTCTGTGTCTGAGTATGTTTTATTCTAGCTAAGAGAACAATATGTAATCAACAAAGATGTAACCTTCATACCATCACAAGGCAATATCCAGATCTTGAATGTACCTCAGTATCTTTTCACAGAAAATTAGAAAATGTTTAATAGGATAGGAGATGAGACATAACCTTGTTGGATCCTCTGTCTTCCTTATATGTATTCATCTTAATGATGAGAATTCTAATGCACCCCTTGCTCCTCAAATACAGGGAAATGATGGTACTCAGAACAAGACACAAGACTCCATTGTTAAGTAACACCTCCCACAAGATAGTTCAATGTATTTAGCTGTATGCTTTCACCATGTCCAGATAACATGCGTATGCAGTACTTAACACTTCGTAGAGTCACTGTCCTCTTCAGTGCTCATGACACAACTTGTAATTGCCTCCTTTTGAGCGCATTGGTATAGGCTTTCCAGGGAGGCTAAATAGTATAGTCCAGCAATAAGCAGAACACACAGTAATGCCCCTGTTTGTTATAAAACTGCAATCATTACTCCATTTTGCTAGACTAGATATAGCGCTGCTCTCTTCTACTGTGCTTCGTAAAGGTACTCTAGCCAATATACTACAAACATACTAGTAAACTTAGAATTTCACAGCACAACTACTCAATTTATATAATGAATTCCGTACAAAAATGGATCCATTATCATCAGTGGCTCATACTACAACTGTGTCCACTGAATTCATAGGTTCATTGGAAGGTACTAGGCTATCGGCCAAAGGGCCTATGTAAGCCTAGCCAACAAAGTTCCCTGTCTTACGCCACCCATGAAAGTTATTTTCCTGTGCCACTGTTGAGCATAGACACAGAAGTGATCCCCGGGGTGTATTTCCTATTTCCCATCCACTCATCAAGATTTTTCCAAAGTATGGGAAGTCTCTGGGACAGGAATCTATCCCTCCAGCATGTCCTGTTTATTGTGGTGACAAGGTTTAGGTCCCTAGAGCATGTAGCTTGGAGGGATTGGGATTTCTTTAGGTGTAGCATGTCCAACAGCTCTGGGTTTGACATAGCTTTGTATGTTAGGCAGCGATCACCTCAGAGTAGGTGATATGCTACGGAGTAAAGCTGGAGTTTTTTGAGGCGGTCAGTGTTGGGGATTTGTTTGAGGCCAGTAATCCTCTTTGTGAGGTACTTCTGTGGCCTTTCCAGCTGCTGCAGATGTCTTGTGAGGTGCATTCCAAAAGGGGCATTGTACTCTATAATGGGTCTAATGAGTGTCGAGTAGAGGGGAACTATGACCTCTTTTATCTTGGATGAGAACCCTTTTATGATGAGGTTTGCCATGTAGAAGGATTTCCTGACTACTGTGGCAATGTGACTATCAAAGAGAAGACTACTGTGCACCTTGGTCCCAAGGTCTCTTATCATGCATTTGGTGTTAAGTAGATTGCTGCCTATGTGGTAGTTCATAGGTACAGAGGTTTTACCAAAGGAGATGACACTGCACTTTTTGGCATTGAACTTGAGGCCATGGCTCTGACACCAGGCATCTGTCTCAGCGAGGCCCTTCTGTATGATGTCCACATCATTTGGAGACTTGACTATGGCTCCTAGTTGCAGTCATCTGCGAACTTCATTAGCAAGATGCCATCTATGTTAGCCTGTACTTCAAGGAAGTAGATACCAAACAGGAGAGGTCCCAGGACGGAACCCTGTGGCACTCCACTTGTCACTGCTTTGAGGTCAGATTTGGAGTCTGCAACTTTTACAGTGTGGGTTCTGTCAGTGAGCCAGTTGGCAACCCATCTTGTGACATAGGGATTTATACCTAGTTTAGTGAGTTTAGCTATAATTCCAGAATGGGAGATGGTGTTGAAAGCCTTGGCAAGGTCAAGATAGGCTGTGTGAACCACCTTAACCTCATCTACCGCTTTGGTGACTGCCTCAAAGAAGTCGATCAGGTTCAGGAGGCATGATCTGCCTTTCACAAACCCGAACTGGGTGGGATCCAGAGTTTAGAAGTTACCAATGTCTTTGTTTATGAGTTCCATGATGATATGTTCCATGGCCTTGCAGACCAGGCTCATCAGGCTAATAGGTCGATAGTTCCCGGGATCAGTGGTGGCTCCCCCTTTGTGGAGTGGGGTAACTTTTGCTGTGCGGCATTCAGTGGGCATAAAGCCTGATGCGAGGCTTTTATTGAACATGGTGCTTAAGTGGGCAGCCAGTTCATTCTGAAGTTCGTGTAAAATGCAGTCTGAGATGTTGTCCGGTCTCATAGATGCTGTGTTTTTGGCTTTAGAGAGTGCAGCTTTTACCTGCGTAGTTGTGATTACAGGGATGCTTCATTCTTCCTGTATAGATATGGGCCCTTTAGGGGGTGAGGGGGGGGGGTAAAGTTAGCACTGAACCGATCTGCCAGGATGTTGGCAATATCAGTTGGTTCTGTAATTTTCGTGTCTTTGTGCTGTAACTCAGAGGAGATCTGGGTGTTGCCATTGAAATTCTTGACATAGCTATACAATGCTTTGTGGTTGTCCTTGGAATTAGTGGAGATTTTGTTTTTGTAGATAGCTTTAGAGGATCTTATAAAGGATCTCAGCTTCTTTCTGAGGCTGACCAGGGAGCTCCTCCACTCATGGGATGTTACTGTCTTTTGCAACAGTTTCTTCCTTCTGTTGTACAGTTTGTTTATGGCAGGGGTCCACCAGACTGACTTCCTTTTTTTGGAGGATAGCGTCTTGGTTCTGTTTGGGATAGCACGATCCATGCACTCGTGTAAGTCCTTATAGAGTGCATTTGTGTAGTTTTCAGCAGTTGTAACTGTATTGTCCATCTGCATGGGTGTCATGAAGTTCACCATTTCTGTCTTAAGAAGCATGAAGTTGGTTTTGGAGAAATTTTTTACCATTGTTTCCTTAATGGGGGGTGGGGGCTGGATGTGGAAATCAAGGGTGATTAGCTTATGGTCCGATCGGAGCAACGAGGAGTTGACTTCAGGTGTGGAACACTGGTCACTCATGTTGGGTAATGACTAGGTCTAGCATAGTATTGCCCCTGGTGGGAGTGTGGATAAGTTGATCCAGGGCATTGGAGTTTATGAATTCCAGAAAATGTTGAGCTAAGGAGTTGGTACATGAGTAGTTTTCCCAGTTAATGATGGGGTAGTTGAAGTCACCCATTATTACGGATACATTTTTTACCATTGTTTCCTTAATGGGGGGTGGGGGCTTGATGTGGAAATCAAGGGTGATTAGCTTATGGTCAGATCGGACCAACGAGGAGTTGACTTCAGGTGTGGAACACCGGTCACTCATGTTGGGTAATGACTAGGTCTAGGATAGTATTGCCCCTGGTGGGAGCGTGGATAAGTTGATCCAGGGCATTGGAGTTTATGAATTCCAGAAAACGTTGAGTTAAGGAGTTGATACACGAGTAGTTTCCCAGTTAATGATGGGGTAGTTGAAGTCACCCATTATTACGGTGTTTGGTTGAACCCTAATATTTTCCAGTACATCAAGAAAAGAGGAATGGGAATCCTGGGGCATGGTGGGGGATCTGTAGCAAGCTACAATTTGGATTGCAGTTTTGCCCAGAGCTAGTTGCACTTGGATAACCTCGGATGCATTATGCTGAGCAACTAGCCTGGAGGTCTGGATATCCTTAATGAATATGGACACACCTCCACCTTTCGTGTTTCGGTCCAGGTTACATGGCCAAAAAGTGTGGTATTAGTTATAGCCTGGTAGTGCAGTGGTGCTCTCTGGAGCCTTGAACCAGGTCTCAGTCACTGCACAGATATCGATGTTCTCCATTTTAAGGAGTGCCTCGAGTGAGTGCATTTTGAGATTTAGACTTCTAGCATTGAGTAGCATTACTCTCAGTTTTTGCTTGCCTCTTCCTGTTTTGGTGGTGAATTTGTTATTTGAACCTTGCCTAAAAAAGGCACTATAGGGGCAACAAGAGCCTTAGCCAGTATTCGGAATCCCAGGGGCGACAGGTGCAGGCCAACTGTGGCAAAGCATCATGGTCTGTCGACCATGTCATCCCAAGCAGATACTGGATTCCCCTAGAATGACATCAGAAGCTTAGCCAATTGTTGAAGTCAATCATTTTGTCCTTGTACTGTGGTATAATTCGGGGTGATGGCAGAATGCTACTCAGGGATAGGGTCATACCTGCCTGGGCTATAAGATCGGAGAGCTCTTCCATGTCTCTTTTCATATAGTCCAGGGAGGTACGTCTCAACATGGACAATGACAGAGTCATATTTGTTCTTGTTGTGGAGTGACCTGAATGCCTGGGTTATGTGGCAGATCCTGGCACCTGACAGGCAGCTGACAGTATCCTTCTCCTTGTTTAACCTGGTGAGTGGGACATCAGTGTGCCTGACTATAGAGCCACCTATGACTAATGTGTTGGGTACGTTGTTTTGCTTTATTGGTTGTGGTTGAGTGGCACACTGAGTCTGTGGGCTATGTGTCATTTGGATTGTGTTGGGGGATGGAGGTCACTTGCGTTTCTGCTTTGGAGGTCTCTGTTGCTTAGACAAATTATTATTGAGAGCCTCCGCAAATGTTTTTGTGTTACTATGTGTGGATTTTGGTGGTGCAGATTTAATGAGACTATGTGATGAGTGTGGTGTGGTGCAAATGTTTACCTTCTCCTCATGACTGTCAAGTTCAGTCTTGGTTGGAGAGAGCTTTACCTCCAGTTTGGCTAGATAAGTGCATCTCTCACAGGTTGTAGTTTTGGGTGGTAGGAGGAGAGGGTTGTCCGTGTACATGAGGCAATTTCTACATTGCCTCAAGATACCCAGATTCATCAGATAGACAGGAGAGAACACTGGGAGCTGACTCTTGGATATGCCTGAGTAAAAAACTATTTTCCTCTAGATAAGTGAGGAAAGTGAGTACAAGTGCTGTTTTTCTTTAATCAAGTGAGAAAACTAAGTACAGAAACTGTTTTCCTCTAGGTAATGAGGAAGATTGAGTGCTATAGTAATTAGTAGCTTATTTAGTGCTTACAAGTTCTGAGCAAGTGCTGAGCATGAATAAGCAAATTTAAGTGGTAAAACTAAGAATCTGTATCTGCACTAGACGAGTTACAGGACAGAAACAAGTGCAAATGCAGGCTTTCAAATCAGAAAGTTGAGAGCGATGGAAGAGATTGCCCAAACGGCCAATAGCTACAATTTCTGGGCCAGAACCACTCCTTATGTAGTGGACAGGTTACCTAGTGCTTACCACTCCAACTCATAAGCTAGAAGGCTTCCCTCCAACACAGAAAGTCTTGGGGGGCTCAGAATCTTACATACAGTCCTGGATACAACAAATCTGTATCTGGAGCACTAGTTACAGAAAATGTAGGCAACAGGCTTACAGTTTTTTTTTTTACAGAAAATTAGCAAAAACAGTCGTAAAAACAATTCACATGCAGTGCAAGCTAGCACACTTGAGTATGTAGCAATATTAAAGCAAACACAGTTTAAAAAATGCAATTAAATTAAAAAGGACTAAAAGCAAGTGCAGAAAGAGTTTATTAGGTAGAATGTGCTAAAGAGATGGGACAGGGGGAGTGTCTCAGATTAAATCTACAGTGGGGCGGGCAACTGCAAAAGCCACCAAATTTAAACTGCAAACCAAAAATAGAGAGGGTGCGTGAGACAAAACAGTTTCAACAGAGATCTAAGCAACAACTAACAGTACAAGCTCTAAAACCAAAAAAATATACCCAGCTCTGTATATTTGCAGATCAGTCTCTCAGAACAGGGAGACAGCAGTTTCAACAGAGATCTAAGCAACAATTAACAAACTCTATAACCAAAAAAATATACTCAGCTCTGTATATTTGCAGATTGTCTGGAAGGCAGTCTCTCAGAACACAGGTTCCAGCAATTAAATGCTCAGTTCCTCAAAGTACTCCTTACACCAATCATCAATGTTCTTAGTGAAGGTTAACATTTTTCTATCTCTGTACTAAATAACCCAGACATGGTTTCACTTCCCTTACCTGAATTATAAGCCAATTCACCAGAAACCTTTTGAGGCCATTCAAAAGTCATTATCAATGCCCTTTCCCAAACACATTCAGAATTTAGACCATTGATTCTGTGACTACTGTAGCTGCTTCCTTCTTGACCTGATGGCACATCCTTTGCATTTTACTCATTATTTTATCTTTTGTCATTATTGGGTACTCCTCATTGTATATCTATATCTATATCTATATCTATATCTATATCTATATCTATATCTATATCTATAGATATAGATATAGATATGTGGTGCTTTTCTTACAGTTAGTTCACTTGTATTATGTTTTTGGTTATCTATAGCTATGAAAGAAGTGAGTAGATGGCTTTTTGCCTGTAAAAATGGTGTTTACTTCTATTATGACATTTTACTCTTGTAATAAAAGTTGTCTTATAAAATATTTCCAGTGTCCTGTCTTGTACTGGAAGTCCCTTTGGCTCTGTCATTCTAAAACAGGTCAATTTTGCATCAGTTCATTTATTGTGTTAATTTAAATTAATAACATTGCTCAGATTAAGTATTCATACTCCAAGACTCAGTGCATTTGGGAGATATCATACCTTGTTCCCAGTTACAGCTTTTATAGCTTGCATTTATTGAATTTTCAAAATCTGTATGCCTGAAAAGGATTATCATGACAGATGATGAGTGGAAAGGAAGGAATGGTGGAGTCCCACTTGGAAAATAGATTATTAAAACTGAAGCATCAAAAGACATATGGATTTCAAAAACATTAAATAGTCACTGAAATTAATTACCGGCCTAAATTACTTGTTATGTTTTTATTATGATTTTAACAGCTTTCCTTGCTCTGTTAACCACGAGAATCAAATAATCTGAAATGTATATAGCTTGTTATGAATGACAGCTATGTGCTTCATATTGTCACTAGTCTCTTTCTGATAGTCTGTGCCACAGTTTGAATTTAAAATGACGTTGCAGTTTTCTGTGCCACTGAATAAAGTGATGGAGTACAAAAACAAAATGAAACTTATTTAGTGAGACAGTGGGAGGAAAATCAAAACAATGTTAAATGATAAAGGGAAATTGTGCAGTTAGCAGGACAAAAAAGGATTCAAACCACCTGCACCTCAATGCTCAACAGGGCTACAGTCATATTTGATAGATATTTAACTACAGTTACCTGTGCTCACATATCTTATAAGGGTCTAAGTTCAGGCACTGAAAATGTGACCTTATTTTGGGGACTGAAAAAGGAAAGGTTTGTAGCTATGCATCAAATAATAAACTGCCAAATCTGAGTTCATAGGAATCAACTCATCAAATCAGCAGATCATAGAAATAAAAACTATCAAGTATTACAAAATACTTTTAGAGAGGTGCAAGGGTTTGTTTTCTGTTTCATGATATATATATATATATATTGATAACAGAATTTCTATATTTAAGCCAATGGCATGCAGGAGATGAAACCCATCATGTGGCAAGAGTGGGATTGCACTAGTAATTTTATAATTGCCCTTTTTACGAAGAACCACTGAACCTGGAATAAAGTTCAGCTGGTCTTTTATACAAACTATGTTTTAGGACTTACTGGTAGAGATGGCTATGCTGCTGTGGGTTGTTGGTTCAGACAGAAATACTTTATTGAATGAATGCATTATATATTTACATATATATCTATATATAATCTTAAAAAGGTTAATTGTATTGCAGTGCAGGTATTTGCATACTCTGTTATGTTGCTGTCACACAGTGCTAACTTAAAGGTTTACAAGACTGTTCTTATACAGTTGCAGGCTACTGATGTCACCATTCAATTGCTATTACTGTACTCCTACACTTCTTACATCACAATGGATGCATAACGCTCTGTTGCTGAATATAGATTGACAACTGCACAGCCTTCTACATTGTATATATAACAAACACCTATAGATGTTATCTGAGGTATATATAACTTACATATTTCAATACTGTATTTATTTCCCCATATACTCTCCAATCTGAACAAAACTGAACTCAACAAGCTTTCTCACTGCTACAACCATATTGCCAGATTCGCCACTGGCTCAACATATAGGAAACATTACTGTCAAAACCTCAGTCTTCTTGGGTGGCTAGAACTACCTAACTTACTACTATTTAAGCAACTCATAGTAGCTCACAAAATTTTCAACCAACCTGAAAACACTTCTGTACTTAAAAATATTATAAAACCATACAGTAACTCAAGGCTACTATGCTCATCCAATAAACTATTAGTCCAAACCTACAAAGCTACTAACTCAGCTAGTGATTCCCTGTTTGCCAACTTAATTGGCTACCTGGAACTCACTTCCTTCCACACTTAGCATTGAACCCTCTCTAAGTCTCTCCAAAAAAGGCCTCAAAGAGTATCTTAAGCTTAAGCTTTGCTCCTGTACCAACCTGGATTAATTCACAAATAAACTATCTTACTTATATAGTATTGTATGCACATCTTGCTCAAAACAGTTTGCTGCATTCTGCTGTTTTTTTATATATTATAGCACATAGTGTATCTTAGGTGACTGTGTAGTACCTATAGTATTGTATGCATTTCCTGGATAAAACAATTTGTTGTAATCCTGCTAGTTTTGTATAATGTGACACACTGTGTCTACTGTAAGACCCTACTAGTGGGCTTCACTGCAACTACTTTGATAATTATGCTTGTCTCTTATGTGTGATGTTCTAACTGTGTAACTAGAACTTTTCTCTCCGGACCTCCGCTGAAAATGGACATATATCCAGTTGTACTATCCCGGTCAACAAATGTAAAATAAAAAAAAAATAAAAATAATTTTTTTTGGTCTTTAAATTTGGTCTTATACTTCCACTTTTCTTTTTCTCCTCTGCTTTGGTCATCCAACCTCTGAAATGGACAGGATACTTTAATCATAGGGTCACTAGACTCACAGGTGAACTCATACTCAGCAAAGTGCTTCTGGGATAGAATTCATGGCTGGAAGTTCATGAGTGCTGCAGTCAAGTGACTATCAGTTCTATAAAATATGATGTGTTACTATGTAAGAGAAACAATCTGTAATAAAGTGTTGTGCTTGCTTAGCTTCTGGTTTACCCATCTCTTCCACCCTGACTGCTAGTACTGTAGTGCAGATGAAGCATTGTAACACATTTGATACAAATAGGTACTATGGCACAAATTATTGTGTTAATTTGTGTATCTCTGACTCTGTACACTGAATCTTTTGGTCTACTTTATCCCTCCATTGTATACTCTGTGCCAGCCCAAGTGTGAACAAACATTTTTATTTTATTTTATTTGATGTTATTTTATTTTATTCTATTTTATTTTATTGTTTCTTTTATGGCATCATTGTGCTTTGTTCATCCAAGAATGCAAATCTCTACATTTAAACTCACTTCAGTATGCTATTTAGAAAACAAATATTCTGGTCTTGCATGGGTTCCTATTAAATGATAGAAGACGCATTCTTTCAAATGCGTCTTGATCGAACTTGAAAGTATGAAAAGGCAAACTAGAGAAACAGCATATAAGCAAATTATTTCCCTGGAAGAAATCATTTGGCTGCTTCTGTTACTTTGCCATTTTCGTGACTGTTGTGCGATTTCGGAGTTGGTATATTTAAGTAGGGGGGGTGAAGCCCCCTACTTTATGTAATGTTTTACTATTTCTGTTTTGTTTTGTGGAACAGCATTTTTTTTCCCTTGGTGTGGTGGATGGGACAGAGTATAATCCTCGAATATTACTTACAAAGTTTATGGGGAAATTATCAAAGCACAGAGACAGAAGCCCTCGCAAGTATGGCAGGTGCAACTGGCCAAAAACATCCAGATTCAAACAGAAGAGCCAGCACCAAGTGTTGTAGCAGAAAGAATTTAATTTAACATTGCATCATACCGGTTTCAGCACTCTTGCCTTCCTCAGTGAATAAACATGCTATGATCACAAAATATTTATACAGTAATTAAAACATCACTTCCTATTGAGTCATTTCCTCCAGTATAATTAATTAACATGAGTATGATTAATTAATTAACATAAATATATAAAACATATTTATAAATGATCATTTAACCAAGGTGAGAACATTAAACAATCCAATATTTTTCTTTAGTGTTCAAAATAGAGTGCCAGCCTACTTTATTAGATCTATCTCCCTGTATCTTAGCTATCACAGTGAAACAAAACTGGCCAGTAGAGTGTGCAGTATTATGTCTATATAGCGCATTGGTTAGCCATTTGTTATGGATGTCACTATAACGTTCTGACATCCGAATCCATAGGGGACTGGATGTTTGTCCAACGTAGAAAGCCAAGCAGGTGTAGGTAGCTAAATATACCACCCAGTCAGATCCACAGTTTCCAAAACATTTAATATCATAAACCCTGTCCAAGTGTTTAAGTGTTTGCTTGTGAATTGTTTGGACTTATATATATATATATATATATATATATATATATATATATATATATATATATATATATATATATATATATATATATATATATATGTGTGTGTTTACAGAAGGTGCAATGGCCACATGGAAACGGCCCCAAAAGTTTGTCCCCTGTAACAGTAAGTTGATGGTGCATAAACAATCCATTACCACACTTCTTATAATGTGCAAAATGTGATCCCAATGTTTTGCCTCTACTGTACGAAAATTGACACAGATTCCCCAATCTTGGATTCAGTTCTTAAATTTGCCATTAGGATATTCCATTGTTTGGATACTACATCCCTGATGAGGTTGATATTATGGCCATAAGTCATTATAAATCTGATTGGTTGTGATTCCCCTACATGAGTCCTATCTTTATATGTAAGTAACTGCGACCTATCCTGAACAGATGCCCACTGACTAGCAGATTGAACGTCCTGTTGTTGGTAGCCCTTTACCTGAAACCTATGTGTCATGTCCTGTTGAAAGGTTACAAATTCCTCCCGTTCTGAACAAATCCTCCTAATATGCAAAAACTGAGACTTCGGTATGTTACGTATGGTGTGGTGTGGGTGCAGACTGGTGGCATATAGCAAGTTATTATATTGGGGATATTTCCTATACACCTTGGTGGCAAGAGACCCATCCTGTTGTTTAGTCACCATGACATCCAAAAAATTAATACAATGCATGTCACAATTCAGTGTGAATTCAATAGCCCATTTGTTTTCATTTAAGTACTGAACAAATTCAGCCAGATGTTGTTGGTCGGCACGCCACACCATCCAACAATCATCAAGGTATCTCCTCCAGATGTCCATCTCATTGATGTATATATTATGTGTGATGTTGTATATCAGATGTTCCTCAAGGTACCCCATAAATGTATCAGCATAAATTGGGGCAAATGCCCCCATTGC